>NC_074689.1:27760544-27918044 GCF_029448725.1 Salvelinus fontinalis
CTCTCGCTCTCTCTCTCGCCGCCCCTCTCGCTCTCTCTCTCGCCGCCCCTCTCGCTCTCTCTCTCGCCGCCCCTCTCGCTCTCTCTCTCGCCGCCCCTCTCGCTCTCTCTCTCGCCGCCCCTCTCGCTCTCTCTCTCGCCGCCCCTCTCGCTCTCTCTCTCGCCGCCCCTCTCGCTCTCTCTCCGCCGCCCCTCTCGCTCTCTCCGCCGCCCCTCTCGCTCTCTCCGCCGCCCCTCTCGCTCTCTCCGCCGCCCCTCTCGCTCTCTCCGCCGCCCCTCTCGCTCTCTCCGCCGCCCCCTCTCGCTTTCTCCGCCGCCCCCTCTCGCTTCTCTCCGCCGCCCCTCTCGCTTTCCTCCGCCGCCCCTCTCGCTTTCTCCCGCCGCCCCTCTCGCTTCTCTCTCGCCGCCCCTCTCGCTTTCTCTCCGCCGCCCCTCTCGCTTTCTCCGCCGCCCCCTCTCGCTCTCATCGCCGCCCCTCTCGCTCTCTCTCTCGCCGCCCCTCTCGCCTCTCTCTCCTCGCCGCCCCTCTCGCTCTCTCTCTCTCGCCGCCCCTCTCGCTCTCTCTCTCTCGCCGCCCCTCTCGCTCTCTCTCTCTCGCCGCCCCTCTCGCTCTCTCTCTCTCGCCGCCCCTCTCGCTCTCTCTCTCTCGCCGCCCCTCTCGCTCTCTCGCCGCCCCTCTCGCTCTCTCGCCGCCCCTCTCGCTCTCTCGCCGCCCCTCTCGCTCTCTCGCCGCCCCTCTCGCTCTCTCGCTCTCTCTCGCCCCTCTCGCTCTCGCTCTCTCGCCCCTCTCGCTCTCGCTCTCTCTCTCGCCCCTCTCGCTCTCTCTCTCGCCCCTCTCGCTCTCTCTCTCGCCCCTCTCGCTCTCTCTCTCGCCGCCCCTCTAGCTCTCTCTCTCGCCCCTCTCGCTCTCGCTCTCTCTCTCGCCCCTCTCGCTCTCGCTCTCTCTCTCGCCCCTCTCGCTCTCTCTCTCTCTCGCCGCCCCTCTCGCTCTCTCTCTCTCCGCCGCCCCTCTCGCTCTCTCTCTCTCTCCGCCGCCCCTCTCGCTCTCTCTCTCTCTCGCCGCCCCTCTCGCTCTCTCTCTCTCTCGCCGCCCCTCTAGCTCTCTCTCTCTCGCCGCCCCTCTAGCTCTCTCTCTCTCGCCGCCCCTCTAGCTCTCTCTCTCTCGCCGCCCCTCTAGCTCTCTCTCTCTCGCCGCCCCTCTAGCTCTCGCTCTCTCTCCGCCCCTCTTGCTCTCACTCTTTCTTGCAGCTTGCTCACCCAGGATGCCGCTCTCTGCCGTGGGGGACATGTGTCACGGGGCCTTCGGCTTGTCACAGTCAATCAGCTGTCACCGCCGGCCGACACTCGGCTAGTGCTACAGCTACGTGGCCTCGGCTAATTAGAAAAAGGTCCCTTGTTATTTCTGCCTGCTACTCCTGAAATAATGCAATTATGTCTCACTGGTGCCATGCATATGGAGATGCGTTGGCATCTGCTTGGGCTCATGAGCCGCACCCCCGCTGGAAAGAAAGCTATCAGACATGAGGGTGATCTAATCGCATGGGAATCAGCTAATGGTAATTGGAGCCTTGTACTGTAATTGGTCACCTATGTAGTGGTATGTATGGAGTGTCAACAAATCGACTGGGGGGTGGGGTGTAATGACCCTGTCGTGTGTGTGTGCGCATATCTCCCCACATTTACTTTTGTTCAGGAAACGCAATGCTTTCCTTCCTTCATGTTGTGCCTCCAGAGTCCAGACAACCTGTGATGCGGAGATTGTCTCAGAGGAATATCGTAATAATGAAGATTAAAGTAAATACACAGATTTATGGTTTACAGAGTGTGCCTCTGAACAGGCTGGCGCCACAGATGGGCCCACAAATGAAGACACAAATCTTCAAGTGAAATTTATGCTTTTCCTTAAAGATCATTGGGATTAGGGCAAATGTAATCCTGACTCGATGACTCCTGTCGAAGCCTTGATTATTAATCTCATGACTCTCTCCCGTGTTGGATGTTCTCAAGTGTCCCCCGCACTTCCTGCTGTGAATATCTTCCATTTATTATCTCTGCAGAGGAGCACTTCTGGATCTTTAAGTCATAACATTGGCTCTTTGTCCTGTTTACAATGATTTACAGATGATATCACATATCCTTATTTTTTCAGTAGGTTTCATTGTGTTTCGTTATGTTTACTTGCTTCCCAGCAGTAGCATGTGATTTAGTGACCCATCAGTGTTTTATTTGTGTTGTTTTGTAATTAAATTCTTGTTTTTACTGTTTTATTGGGGATCATAAATTAGACAGACATTGTACGAAGCGTTAGTCCCAACCCCCTGACCCATCACAATTTACATTTACATTTACATTTAATATGAAACTGTTTTCTTTTGTCGTGTGAAGCGTTGGAGGGCGAGTGGGTCCATCCCTGTCTGGTTTGTTGGATAAACTCTCACGACGTGGCCCCTGTTGTCAAGCTCACAGTTTTCCGCTTCGTTGCACAAGGCTCTTCCTTTTCCTCCCTCCCTCCCTCCATTCCCACTCTCCCCCAGCCCAGTATCACCAGGGAGCAGGAATGGGAAGGAGGGAGGAGAGGGGGAATAGTCCCTGAGGGCACATCGGGAATAAAGACCAGAAATGACTACCTGATGACTAGCAGGCATGTTTGGGGAGGCGATGCGACGAAAGCGGTTAGAGGAAATTAGCGTCACGCTGGAGCAGGGCACCACCTGGCAATCTGCACAGTAAGAGGAGCCTGCTGTGACCATTCTGGTTGTTGTCTCTGGAATGCCCCAATGATTGCCAGTGTGAATAGGGAGGCTGTGGAACACAGTAGCGTGTGTGAAGTTATCTGAAGGGTTTCAAATTCAAGAAACGTTTACAAAGTTCCGAAGTGTTTGAATGGAGTGATTCCACCAAGGGTATCCTCCAACCGGGATTCATGAAAACCCTGGAACTTTGGGAAAGTTGTTGCCATTTTACAACCCTAGTTATGTCAAATCAAATTTTATTGGTCACATACACATGTTTAGCAGATGTTATTCCGAGTGTAGCGAAATGCTTGTGCTTCCAATTCCGACAGTGCAGCAATATCTAAAAGGTAATATCTAACAATTTCACAACAAATACCTAATACATACAAATCTAAGTAAAGGAGTGGAATTAAGAATATATAAATATATGGACGAGCAATGTTAGAGCGGCATAAAATAAGATGCAATAGAATAGTATATAATACAGTATATACATATGAGATGAGTAATGCAAGATATTTAAACATTATTAAAGTGACATTTATTAAAGTGTCCAATGATTTCAAGTCTGTATGTAGGAAGCAGCCTCTCTGTGTTAGTGATGGCTGTTAAGCAGTCTGATGACCTTGAAAAAGAAGTTGTTTTTCAGTCTCTCGGCCCCTGCTTTGATGCACCTGTACTGACCTCGCCTTCTGGATGATAGCGGGGTGAACAGGCAGTGGCTCGGGTGGTTGTCCTTGGTGATCTTTTTGGCCGTCCTGTGACATCGGGTGGTGTAGGTGTCCTGGAGGGCAGGTAGTTTGCCCCCGGTAATTTGTTGGGCAGACCGCACCACCCTCTGGAGAGCCCTGCGGTTGCGCTCGGTGCAGTTGCCTTACCAGGCGGTGATACAGCCCAACAGGATGCTCTCAATTGTGCATCTGTGAAAGTTTGTCAGGCTTTTGGGTGACAAGCCAAATTTCTTCAGCCTCCTGAGGTTGAAGAGGTGCTGTTGCGCTTTCTTCACCACACTGTCTGTCTGAGTGGACCATATCAGTTTGTCAGTGATATGTACGCCGAGGAACTTGAGGCTTTCCACCTTCTCCACTGCGGTCCCGTTGATGTGGCTAGGGGGGTGCTCCCTGGCTGCCTGTTCACACCGCTACCATTAAGAAAGCGAGGTCAGTACAGGTGCATCAAAGCTGGAACTGAGAGACTGAAGAACAGCTTCTATCTCAAGGCCATCAGACTGCAAAACAGCAATCACTAACTCGGAGAGGCTGCTGCCTACATACAGACTCAAATCTTTAGCCACTTTAATAAATAAACCAGTCACTTTAAACAATGCCACATTAAATAATGCCACTTTAATGTTTACATATCTTACATTACTCATATCCAATATATATACTGTATTTTATACCATCTATTGCATCTTGCCTATGCCGCTCGGCCATCGCTCATCCATATATTTATATATACATATTCCCATTCTCCCCTTTAGATTTGTGTGTATTAGGTAGTTGTAGTAGGTAGTTGTAGTAGGTAGTTGTAGTAGGTAGTTGTAGTAGGTAGTTGTAGTAGGTAGTTGTAGTAGGTAGTTGTAGTAGGTAGTTGTAGTAGGTAGTTGTAGTTGTAGTAGGTAGTTGTAGTAGGTAGTTGTAGTAGGTAGTTGTAGTAGGTAGTTGTAGTAGGTAGTTGTAGTAGGTAGTTGTAGTAGGTAGTTGTAGTAGGTAGTTGTAGTAGGTAGTTGTAGTAGGTAGTTGTTGGGAATTTGTTAGATTACCTGTTAGATATTAGGTAGGTTAGCACTGTCGGAACTAGAAGCACAAGCATTTTTTTTCTACACTCGCATTAACCTCTGCTAACCATGTGTACAGTCAAATTTGATTTGATTTGAAACACACTTCCTATCTCTCCCTTGGTCCAATGGGTGTCAGAAACCAGAAAACCACTGAATTGGATGGATTTGATGCACCGTGCTTATGATGAGACCATGTTGTCTCTTCCAGACAGACCATTTTGAAGAGCTTTTATAGAAATCTACAGAGACGGGCTCCTTTTACCTCAGAAAGCCGTGCTGATGTTCTTGACTCGTACGCTGCAATGACTCAACGGAACAATGGCTCCTTTATGTGGCCATGACACTTGTTATTGCTAAGCATCTTTACAGATCCTATCTCTAGATTGCCTTTATTGAAAACAACAAATACAGCACCCTCCAAGGATCCAACGGAACAAGAGGAGAGTGAAGTGCATGGTAATGCAACAAAGCCTTTTGTCTATTGAAGTTTCTAAGAGTCTGATTGGATTTTGTACAGAAAATGCAGTCCATTTTGAATTTCAGCTTTTTCCTGCTATTGTCACGCTTGAATGCACAGGGGTTGAATCCTTGTAGGTCTGGTGACTGTTATTTCCCTGGTTAAGCAGCAGGTCTATGAGGAGGGAAATGGCATTATCATTTTGATTTTAACAATTTCATCAAAAAGTGTGTCCATCCTGCTATCTATTGGGTTTTGTGTTATGGCCTCTCTTAGTGTTGCCGCTCGTCAACCTGATTGGATTAAACACATTGCAGAGACCTTGTTTATTTTAGCCTTCCGACTCAAATACTAAATCCAAGTCATTTTGATTGGTCGGAACTAAATGCCATCTCAACTGTAGAATCCCATTTAACACCCAGGTCTGAATGTTGAATTTGGTTTATAAAATAGCTATTAATTGAAGAGCGTAAAGACGAACAGTTTGGCCAGGGGACTGTGAATTGGAGGGAAAAGGATGCTTCCCCCTAGACAGACAGACGACTGTGCAGAGTCTCCACCCCAGCCCTTCCAGTAATCACCAAGGCATGCCGCCTCAAAAGGCAGCTTCCTGCCAGAGGTCCCCACCATGGCACGATTTATGGAGTGTTTGAAGGGTTCCAACTCCCACAGGCCTGGATAATGCTCAGATATCCCTAGGCCGTCACTGGGAGGTAGGCTGTGAGTGGAGCCGGGATGTTGGGGAAGGGGGATTTTGGAGGAGGGGGGCTGGGGTGTCAGTTACGGTTGCACAGTGTATGTACCTCAGAGCAACTGTGGGCTGACTTTAGGACTTTAGGGCCCTTGCCTGGTGACCCATAGGGGGTTAGGGCACAGAAGGGGAGAGGGGGGAGTAACAGCTGAAGAAGGCTATGACATAAGGGATTGAAAAAGAAAAAAGAGGCTGATTTTAAGCACCAAAATCAAATCACAATGTATTGGTCACATAGTCGTGGCCAAAAGTTTTGAGAATGACACAAATATTAATTTCCACAAAGTTTGCTGCTTCAGTGTCTTTAGATATTTTTGTCAGATGTTATTATGGAATACTGAAGAATAATTACAAACATTTCATTACTGTCAAAGGCTTTTATTGACAATTACATGAAGTTGATGCAAGAGTCAATATTTGCAGTGTTGATCCTTCTTTTTCAAGACCTCTGCAATCCGCCCTGACATGCTGTCAATTAACTTCTGGGCCACATCCTGACTGATGGCAGCCCATTCTTGCATAATCAATGTTTGGAGTTTGTCAGAATTTGTGGGTTTTTGTTTATCCACCCGCCTCTTGAGGATTGACCACACGTTCTCAATGGGATTAAGGTCTGGGGAGTTTCCTGGCCATGAACCCAAAATATCGATGTTTTGTTCCCCGAGCCAGTTAGTTTGTGAGTGAGCCCACTCCCTTGGTTGAGAAGCAACCCCACACATGAATGGTCTCAGGATGCTTTACTATTGGCATGACACAGGACTGATGGTAGCGCTCACCTTGTCTTCTCCGGGCAAGCTTTTTTTCCGGATGCCCCAAACAATCGAAAAGGTGATTCAACAGAGAAAATGACTTTACCCCAGTCCTCAGCAGTCCAATCCCTGTACCTTTTGCAGAATATCAGTCTGTCCCTGATGTTTTTCCTGGAGAGAAGTGGCTTCTTTGCTGCCCTTGTTGATACCAGGCCATCCTCCAAAAGTCTTCGCCTCATTGTGCGTGCAGATGCACTCACACCTGCCTGCTGCCATTCCTGAGCAAGCTCTGTACTGGTGGTGCCCCGATCCCGCAGCTGAATCAACCTTAGGAGACGGGCCTGGCGCTTGCTGGACTTTCTTGGCGCCCTGAAGCCTTCTTCACACCAATTGAACCGCTCTCCTTGAAGTTCTTGATGATCCGATAAATGGTTGATTTAGGTGCAATCTTACTGGCAGCAATATCCTTGCCTGTGAAGCCCTTTTTAATCAAAGCAATGATGACGGCACGTGTTTCCTTGCAGGTCACCATGATTGACAGAGGAAGAACAATGATTCCAAGCACCACCCTCCTTTTGAAGCTTCAGTCTGTTTTTCATACTAAATCAGCATGACAGAGTGATCTCCAGCCTTGTCCTCGTCAACACTCACACCTGTGTTAACGAGAGAATCACTGACATGATGTCAGCTGGTCTTTTTGTGGCAGGGCTGAAATGCAGTGGAATTTTTTGGGGTGATTCAGTTCATTTGCGTGGCAAAGAGGGGCTTTGCAATTCATCTGATCACTCTTCATAACACTCTGGAGTATATGCAAATTGACATCATACAAACTGAGGCCGAAGAATTTGTGAAAATTTATATTTGTGTCATTCTCAACTTTTGGCCACGACTGTACACCTATTTAGCAGATGTCATTGCGGGTGTAGCAAAATGCTTATGTTCCTCGCTCCAACAGTGCAGTTAATATCTAACAATACACACATATCTAAAGTAAATGAATACAGTTAAGAAATATATATAAATATTAGGACGAACAAAATGCAGTAGAATAGAATACAGTGTATATACACACATATGAAGTGAGTGAAACAGTATGTACACATTAAAGGGACCAGTGATTATATGTACATAGGGCATCAGTCTCTAAGGTGCAGGGTTGAGTAACCGGGTGGTTGCCGGCTAGTGATGGCTGTTTAGCAGTCTGATGGCCTTGAGATAGAAGCTGTTTTTCAGTCTCTGGGTCCCAGCTTTGATGCACCTGTACTGACCTCTCCTTCTGGATGGTAGCGGGGTGAACAGGCCGTGGCTCGGCTGGTTGATGTCCTTGATGTTTTTGGCCTTCCTGCGACATCGGTTGCGCTAGATCTCATCCAATGGGCGAGTGTTTCAAGGGGCCTCTGCACAGATAAATGATTGCATAGCTTATACTAATGTTAATTAGACTACTGGATGGGTCTTAAGATGGTTATTCAGTCTCTGGTTATGAACAAAAAGAAAGAATGTTCTCTTAGTGTTTGTCTCGATGTAGAAAACCGATAGGTCTACTCTGAGTCGAGACTGTGATCGTTCTTCAAGTTACTCAACCTATGGCCCTTTCCACTCTATCCCAAATACGCTGTCACAATGCAACATTAGCCCATGTTAAGTTCCGTGTAAATGTTTATAGATACTGTAGCAGTGGTGTATTTTTCTGTGGCTTGCAGAAGGACCCTGGAATGTTCCGGTTGCATTCCCTTGGTGATCAGATAACACAAACTGTATGTGACCTCCACCCAGTTGTGTAACCCTGACTCCCGGCCCGACACCAACTCAGAATATGAAGTAGCTATTCCCCGTTAAACCATCTTTCAACGCCTGACGACTTCTCTTAATACTTGATTTGCATGATATACCTTGATTACCGTTAATACATTATTATACATCTCATTAATAACAGGTGTGAAGAAGATGATGATGCAAAGCCTTGTGTATTAATCTATTTGGCGCTTCCTAATGGCTTAATGAGGATTAATCTGTGTATTATAACATTATGAAAACGATGCTGAGCACATTTAAACCAATCTGTTTACAATATACCAGACAGCTACGTCTCTCATAAAAAGGATTACTCACTAGAATATGGGTTGTCGTGTTATTTTCCGTCGGGATAAAAACCGAGACTATTGTCTCGGCCTGACTGACATTAAACTTCACAAATCTAACAATTTACAAGACGGCTCTCGAAGCCATAATGATATTTCTATCGAAAGCTGCTTTTCCCTTCATAAATCCGTCTATATAATCCCCCCTGGATAGGAAAGATGTTGCCCCAAGCTTTAGCTCTCTGATTGAGCACAGAGAGGCAATGAGACAGCAGGGAGAATCTATTAACATGCAGAAGTGTGTAGAAGTAGACCACCACTCACCGTCGTCCAACAAAGGGCACTCTGTTAGCACATCACTCAGGCTCATCAGACCAAACTCAGTCTGCAGGGGATAGCCATCTCCCAGCTAACAAGGAATTTCCATTTTAAATTGTCTAGTAACCACTATAACCAGCTAAATTAGTCTGAGGTGTAAATTGGCGATCAGATGCTCTGTTCTCTCTGCGTTGTGTTATTGTTTCACCTTGATCCCTGCTGGTGTATGAATTTACCCCACACACTGTTTTTCTTCCTAGTTGGCAATTAGTTAATGCCATCGACGACTCACGCTCAGGTTTGACAGATTCTTCAAGCTGTGGAGCGGGCTGCCTCGGCGACCGTTATTGCCAATTCAACACGCAGCTAGGATTATGACGGATATTAGGGATTTACACTTTACTGCTTTATTTCCTGTGGCTAAACCCCAGAAACTGTATGTACATTATGTATGTACAGTACGTATGTATGAAATGTTCCCTCTAAGCTGCGCAAACTTCAACTTTCTAGAGTTTTAACACTATGAACGTTTTCCTTTTATTGTAGGAATTGTGATCGAATCAGTGCAATATTAGCCACTTTCAATGCAACATCCCGAAACACAAGGAACTATGCAAGACTTTGTATGCAAAACGAACTATGTAAGAGATTTTGTTGTAGGTAGAACGCATCGGAGTAGTATTCTATTGCATTGACAGGCATGACTCAAGGCCCGTATTCTACAGACTACTCTACATAGACTGTTGCGCCATAACCAATCAGAGCTGTAGTAGGCCTATATGCAAATAGACCATTGCCATATATGGATCTGTGCCATGCGCTTTGAACTGGACTGTGCTTACAGCATGACCGTTCATGAGTAGATCAAAGCGAGAGCTGCATGTCGCGTCGCGTGTACATTTGTTCAAATCCTTTGCTAGTTAGTGAGTTATTAGCCCTGTTATAGATGCATTTTTTTTGTCAGAGATAAGGGAGTGATTGCTTCCTACAAGAGCACAAAACCTGTGCATCTTTGAAAAGTGAGTTAGGTAAAGATATTTTTTTTTGTCTTAAAGGGGAAGTGTTTTATTTTGAGACAGACTTGAATAAGCTAAGTAGCCATTAGGCAGAGGGTAGCATAATTTGTCTGATTCTCTGTAATAATGGTATGAGAATAATGATGAATTATCATATTAGTTTCAAAAGTCTCATGGAATGTAGGCCTACATTGAACACCACACATTGGCTGCTACTGTAGACAGACTAGCTATTTCCATGTTAAAATGTTATGTGATGCATTTTCTCCATTGTTTTCTATGGTAAGCCAATCTGGTAGGCCTCCATTATGATCAAATAGCCACAGTAGCCTACATGGCCACAGGAAAACTGTAACTTAAAGCGGGCACAGCCTCAGTGTTCACAGTAAAACACTAACTTAAAGCGGGTACAGCCTCAGTGTTCACAGTAAAACTAACTTAAAGCGGGTACAGCCTCAGTGTTCACAGTAAAACTGTAACTTAAAGCGGGTACAGCCTCGGTGTTTACAGTAAAACACTAACTTAAAGCGGACACAGCCTCAGTGTTCACAGTAAATGCAAGCTGGAAGTTGCACAGAATCTTCACAACGTTCAAGTTTGCACTCAGAGGACCATAGATTTGCTCAGTGATGAAAACATTTGAGGGAACATTGTATGCATGTATCTTTTTTGTTTTATTGGTGAATTGCGTTTCATGTGGATAGGGAGAGAGAGGAGAGGCCTAACCACACCCAGGCGATCTGCCATTGCTTTAATAGAGTCCATGTTTGGAAGGCAGCTACAGGGCCAGGACTGTGCGTGCAGATCTCTATATACAGAGATAGACCCAGCCAGAGGAGAACACCAGACATTCCACCGCAGTCTCTCTCTCTGACCACAGCTGTCCACGCATCCAACTGAAAACATTATGGAAAAATCAAAGTGAATGAGGCCACAATAAAGAGGCCTTTTGAAGGTTGCCTTGTGAAAACATTGGTAGAAGGTGGAGGCCCAGTGGATGACTAAGGTCAGGTTAAGTTCCTGTTTATTCTGTGTGTGGTCTGGCCTAAAGGCCTCTGGCCATTCACATCAGGCCTCTCCATGCTATTTTTCTCACTACACGTAGGGATTCTAGGATTCATCTGGCAACTGGCCAGTCCATACAGTTTTATCACCTTGACAATTTTACTGTGGAAGGTTTCACTGAAGTGGTCTTTCAGAGGGCTCCTCCTCAAATTCACGCTGTAGCGATATTGTACTTTTTGTTGAGCGTTCGATGTACAAATGTGCCGTGTCAAACGGAGTTACGCTGCAAGTAGATGCATGGACTTAATTTAGGTGAATGTCTTAAGGGAAATATTTAAGGATGCAATATACTTTCGAGAGTAATTTTATACAGGTTTTTACCATTTGCAGAATGTTATTACAGTACTTTGAGCCAATTTTTTTCTACTATCTGGCTTAACAGCAGGCCTCCTTACTTATTCAACCTGGAAGTATTCTCAGTCTCTTACATAAGTGTGCTCTATCTTTTCTCTCTCTCTCCAAACCAAATAACAAAGGCCTTTAATGTTGTTGTTTACTTCACTGATTTGTGAGATCAAACACAATGTTCCTCCCTTCTGGAGAGGCATATTCCTGGGAGTAACTGTTGGCACGTTAACCTCCCAGGTTTGGACAAATTAGGCCCTGGGAACGAGGCAGACAGATGTTTTAATGCGGCTTCAGCAAGAGGACCTTTACTTCCCTGTCTTTCCATCGCTCTATCTTTCTCTGTGGTTTGCTATGTTGTTGGGGGAAAAAAGGCTCGTTTGGCCGGCCGGAGCAGTGAGGATGTGAGCTGTGGGAGGGCCTGTTTAAACGAGATGCTAAGCAGGGGGACGTCAGTGAGGTGCTGTCCCCCCCCCCCACCCCTCCATCACATGGAGAGGCTATCTTTTCAATGAACCCCAGCGCAACCCGTTCGCCCGCATGTTAATCAAATTGGAACGGGCTGGGTTTAAAGCACCTTTTCAAGCCTCTGCGATATTGAACTGTGGCGGTTTTTAGTGAATTAGTTCAGACCCTAAAATATATCCATCACGCCTCGCTGTCAGCCCCAGGGCGGCAGGGGGTGCGCGGGTGTAGCGGGGCGGCGTTGGTGGTACGTGTTTCTTTAGTTTGTGGCGGAGAAACGACGAGAGCATCTGGAACACAACTGTGGATGCATCTGCCAAGCTCTTGTTCAGTCTGCAGTTTGTAGTGCTGGGTCTGCTGCTGATCTTCTGTTTTCTTCCTTTGTTGTTGGGGGGGTTTATTTGAAGCTCTCGGCTGGGTCTGTAAACACACAGCCTACAGTACCTTCAGTAAAATCGGGGACAAAAGGCAAGGCGACTCCTTGACTGATTCATCCATGGAAGTATCCTCTGCTTCTTAGTAGCAGCTGCATCCAATCACTAGCCAATATGTATTCAATTCAAAACTCTACTCTGACAGTTTCACATAAGTGGGTTTAGTTTGAATGAATTTTTGTAGCCTGAATATGCGCTCTGTTGAATTGACCTCTTGTAATGTCAATTATTCAAGGTCTTTTATTGAAAAATACAGTTTTTATTTGAAGGGTTATGGAAAGGCCAGAATGAAACGGTATCTTAAGTGTTCTTTAAAAGAAAAATTACTTCAAAGCTTTAAATAAATTGAGTTTCCAAACCGCTACAGTAACACAGTAAACCCCCCAGAGTTTTTCATGTAACAGTACTACTACTGGAGAGAAGTGGTGAAAACATTCAAACCCACGGAAAACAAGAGAAATACCGCACACTAGATCAATGCATAATTAGAAAACATGTTCGGGCCCAAATGGAGACGATGGCATTCATACGTGCATCTCATTTCCTCTTTGGAATGATCAAATCCTCTTCTTGAAAATATGAATCTGAGTGTTTTTAAATGATTCCTCTGTAAACCGCATCTGTCAGGAATGCGTAAATGGAGTTTGCTGTGCATTCCTCCTGTTACGACTGAGTAAAGCGATCCATGTGGGAGTTGCCCTCCCCTTCCACTCAGTACAAATAGTGAGGGATCAGCAAGTAGGGAACTCAAGTTCAGCACAGCACACTTTTACACTGAGGAATCTGTCCATTTAAAGAGGTCATTGAACTGGCACCAAGTGCGTTGGTTTGGCAGAATGTGGGGGTGGGGGGCTAAGAGGAAAAGAGCGAGGGAACTGAGCAAGAGAAAGTCCCCTCAGTCTTTTATCTCCAGGCTCTGCTTCCAGATGAAGTCCGGGATGAATGAGCCGTGGCTAGGGACGGGATGAATTGTTCTTTTCGTTAATTAGGCTCCTTGTCCATGGGAGACACAGACCAAACCCCCATTCAAGAAATACTTACACGTCACACATCTGCGAGTTTGATGGAATTGATTCTTTCGTCATGTCTCCTACTCTGTCTTTGTCTCTTCGTGTGGGAGTAACGGAGCATCAAAGCAGCTCTATGGAGCCTGCCCCTCTGTTGAATATCTCTGTCTGCAGCGCTTCACAGGGTCTCAGCAAGATGCACCAAGTAAGGCGTGTGTGAGCCCTATCTAACTAGGCTGCATCCAAGTGGTCCATGTCGGACCTACGAGCCGCTATGGGAGACCAAGCACACCATTTCTCCAATATAGCTAACAGCGGTTGGACCTCCCCGAAGTACAGGTTGTGGAGGTTTTGTGTTATACTGGGACTTTGAGAAGTGTGATTTTTTTCTGCACCCTACTCTGCTCATCTTTCAGATGTTTATCACCTACACAGCCAAACTCATTGTCAAAATACTTACATTGATCACTCCCGCACTCCCCAATCTCTGTCTCACACAGAGCACAGAAGATCACATCCTGGCATGGCTGTTATGGCTCAAACAGTGATTTAAGGTTTTCATTCACTCTCTGAAGTTCTACAGGCCAGGCTGTAAATGTAGGCAAGTAGCCACCCTCCCTACTCTACTTTACAATCACACTCAGGGGCTGCTAGTAAACTCACATGCCACATTTAAACCCGAGGCTCTAATTACCCACAATGTAAGGGGAAGCGACTGATTGGCATCCCTTTGTTTTTGTCAGGTCACATACTTTTGGTCATGTAGTGTATGTGGACACCTGCTCATCGAACATCTCATTCCAAAATCAGTTGGTCCCCCCCTTTGCTGCAGTAACAGCCTCCACTCTTCTGGGAAGGCTTTCCACTAGATGTAGGAACATTGTTGTGGGGACTTGTTTTCATTAAGCCACAAGAGCATTAGTGAGGTAGGCCTGGCTAGCAGTCGGCGTTTCATTTCATCCCTAAGGTTTTCAATAGGGTTGAGGTCAGGGCTCTGTGCAGGCCAAACAAGTTCTTCCACACAGATCTCGACAAACCATATCTTTATGGCCCTCGCTTTGTGTACAGGGGCATTGTCATGCTGAAACAGGAAAGGACCTTCCCCAAATTGTTGCCACAAAGTTCGAATCAGAGAATTGTCTAGAATGTAATTGTATGCTGTAGCGTTAAGATTTCCCTACACTGGAACTAAGGGGCCTTGGCCGAATCAACAGCCCCAGACCATTATTCCTCCTCCACCAAACTTTACAGTTGGCACTGCATTGGTGCAGGTAGTGTTCTCCTGGCATCCGCCAAACCTAGATTAGTCCGTCGGACTGCCAGGTGGTGAAGCGTGATTTATCACTCCAGAGAACGCGTTTCCTCTGATCCAGAGTCCTATGGCGGCGAGCTTTACACCACTCCAGTCGATGCTTGGCATTGTGCATGGTGATATTAGGCTCGTGTGCTGCTCGACCATGGAAACCCATTTCATGAAGCTCCCGATGAACTGTGCTGAAGTGGCTTCAAGAGGCAGAACTCGGTAGTGAGTGTTGCAACTGAGGACAGACAATTTTTATGTGGTCCTGTTCTGTGAGCTTGTGGCTTTGTGGCCGAGCCGTTGTTGGTCTTAGATGTTTCCACTTCACAATAACAGCACTTCCAGTTGACTGGTGCAGCTCTAGCAGGGCAGAAATGTGATGAATTGACTGTTTGAACTGAGTGTCATAGGACGGTGCCACATTGAAAGTCACTGAGTTCTTCAGTACGGGCCGTTCTAATGCCAATGTTTGTTTATGGAGATTGCATGGCTGTGTGCTCAGTTTTATACAGTTTTTGGAACTAGCCAAATAACCGAATCCACTAATTTAAAGGGGTATCCAGATACTTTTGTGTGCGTATAGTGTATCAGTTACTGGATGTTTCCCGTTATGGTGATTTCTAAAAACAAATGAATGGTTTGCAACAAAATGTAAAAGTAGGATCATGCTCATTGTCTACTAGCATGCAGTAACGTTTAGTGCAACGGGACCTTTGATGTATTGTTTCTTGTCCATGCCAAGCCTGAGCACAGCCGTTCGCCTTCACATGATGTTCTGCAGCTCCACGCTTCCCCAATTTACAATATGCTTAGAATATGTTTCACTGCATAGCACAATCACTCACTGTCCCTACTCTTGGCCAGCAGCACACAGCTGTGTCACTTTGCATTCATGAACTAACATGTGACAATGTTTGCTACTCTGTCAGTGTATACATGCACGTGCTTGCAACATCACCTCCCTCGTCTCACTGTCCGCAATCATCATCATCATCGTTGTCAGTTAGTCTTCATGTTGAGACTCGTCCTAATTGAGCGACGTCGTGGCCGCAAAGACAGACGGATCTGGTATAATAATGGAGTGGGAGTGACAGAGCCCGGAAGACTGAGACGGTGAAGGAGGGAGACGAATGTCACCGTCGCCCGGGCATCTCATCCATCATTTGGCGGTTGGGAGAGGAGGAAGACTACCTGCCATTCCTCATGTCTCCTTAACGTTCCCCCTTACCTGTCGCTCCGCTATTCACGTGTCCCTTCTGCTATCTCAAAGACACGGCCCGGCCCCTGTGTTTAACAGTCTCACTGAGGCGTAGAGGAAGTTTGCTTGTGTTGCTCTGTAAAAACATGGATGCTGTGTTTTGCTCTTTAATCTGTTTAACAGCTTCTATATTTGAAGCCAATGGTCCAGTCCAGAAGTTAAACACTTAGTCTCTTCTATTATTATGTTTGTTCATGATATTTCAGACCAAGGCCTGACGGTGCTGTTTTGGTCCTCCTTGGGTGGTCCTTCTAGGTTCCCACGTTTTTAGTTTTTTGCTCTGGTGCCTCATTCCCATACAGCTCGCTTTTGACGGCCACTTTGATCCGCGGGCACCCAAGTCGTGGCAGGAGACTGCTGAAACAAGAAGTGGGTGAGTGGATGGATGGGTGGATGATGAGTGGGTGGATGGACGGACGGACGGACGGACAGACAGTGACTGGATATGGCCAAAAAGGGCATTGGAAGAGGGTAAAGCCGTTGACGGCGTGCTGCTAGAACTCATCTACCTGTGTGGAAACCGGATTCTTCTCCCCTATGACTCTGTCCCATCTCCTGGGTTGTGTACGCCACTGGTATGTTTCCATTAGTAGGATGTCCACTCGGCTGATCAAGTGCATCTCCCAGCTGGGAAGTAGAAGGAGTGGGTGAGAGGAGGAGGAGGAGGAGGAGGAGGGAGGGGGGGGGGGGGCGTATCGAGCAAGTGGCTTCCCTGGTGCATAAAGTGAATGGTTGGCCGAGGTTTGCCAGAGTCTGTGAGAAGCTCGATATGAGCATAATATGATTAATTACTTCTGTTGTTCGGGTCAATGAGCCTGTGTTTAAACAGCAGATCACCTCTCAGCCTAATGCGTTTTAGATTCTCACCCTTATTGATAGAGAAATAATGAAGTTGTTATTAGCCGCACACTCCCGTCAATGTTTCAGCGATATATATGGTCAGAGTCTCCCGGGGCTTACACAAAACATCTGGCAGATGATGCAGAGAATTTATGTTGGAATAGATTTAGAGGTTTCACACCTGCAGGGAAGTGGAACAGCAATGGTTCCCAGTATTCACATTTCAAGAGTGAACACAATAAATGTTGGAGGAAAAACAGCTTTGTTTCAAAGTCCAGTGAAACGGATTCCATATGCAAAAGCTGTCAGCTGTCATTACTTTAGCGCAGCCGCAGACTGAACCATGTCAGATGTGTCATGTTAAAGTTAATAACACCCTTTCAAAATAGCCAGTCAGTTGATGTCATTGAAAGTGACTGTAGTGCCATAACGTCATCAATTCACAACCATTACAATGAACTCTAATGAACACACATTTCAAAGTGGCTGATGCAACCGACAGAAATGTTCTCCCTCAAACTGTAATGAAGAGAATGGTCTTCTCATCTAATGTATTAAAGAGTAATTTAGGCTGAGAAAGAAAATGGTACGGTCCTGTGTGGCATGTGTAACTGTATGGCTGGTGGAATGACGTTGACTCGGAGCCTGGCAATTCCTTTATCCCCCTGGGATCCCGCTCCTTTGTTGTTCTCCCAAATTATTTTGGGATTATCCTAATCTTCCAGACCTGGAGGCTGTCTGTTTTACTTGAGTTGAAGCCCAACACTGTGAGGGCCTATCGGTCTGGCTGTTCCCAGCTCTCTGCTGATGTAGGTAATATAGATGGCAGCAAGTGACTTGCCTCCTTGATCGCCCGCCCTCCTTTCCTTCCCCTCCCTCGCCCTCATTTCCTTACCCTCAATCGCCTTCCGTTCCTTAACTTTCCACCTTTCCTTCACTTCCACTCCCTCCCTCGCCTCCCTTAGCCTCCCACGCTCTGCTTTTCCTTCCCTCACTCTAGTCCCCCTCCCTTGCTTTTTCCCCCTGCCTTGCCCTCCTTCCCCTCGCCCTCCTTTTCTTCCCCTTGCCCCCTTTTTTTCCCCCCTCGCCTCCTTTCCTTCCCCTCCCTCCTTCCCTCGCCCTCCTTTCTTTCCTCTCCCTTCTTTCCTCTCCCTCACCCTCCTTTTCTTTCCTTCCTCACCCTCCTTCCCCTCCCTCGCTCTCCTTGTCTTTCCCTCCCTCGCCCTCCTTGTCTTTCCCTCCCTCGCCCTCCTTGTCTTTCCTTCCTCTCCCTCGCCCTTTCCCTCCCTCGCCCCCCTTTCCTTTCCCTTCCTCGCACTCCTTTTTCTTTCCTTCCTTCCTTTTCCCTCCCTCCCTTGCCCTCCTCTTTCTTTCCCTCGCCCTTTACCTTGTCCTCCTTTTCTTCCCTCACCCTCCTTCCCTTCCCTCCCTTCCCTCCAAAGACCTGTTGTTGATCTGTGATTTCCTCTCTTTCAACAGAGCCTCTGCAATACATTGGGACCTTGGCTCACAGCCTGGCTGTACCGCAGGGCCCAGTGCAGTTCAGTGCCTCGGGCCCGTATACCATTTGTAACGCTCTGATTCCACGCCAGAGCACATAATTGCAAGGTGTTAAGGGAAAACGTGTGGTGCAAAGGCTGCTATCTGGAGCCGGAGCAAGCTGGGGCAATACACGGCCTGATAAGCATCTCCCCAATGGAGGCCATTAACCAGGGAAATCTCCCTGCCTCCTACTTTTTAGTTTTTCCTCTAGAATGAGAGCACGAGGGAGAAAGCAAGAGAATAGCTTTCTGCCACTGATGATGACATGAAGATTGACAGCCTTTTAAAAGCCTTTCTAAAGGCCTCCCAAACTAAACAGGCATTCTCCTCAGACAGCCTATTCTGACAGCTAAGAAGGCTCCTCGACACCTGGCTGGGTCCCTCCTGATAAACAAAAAGGAAAATGAGGCCTGGGCTGGTATGGGCCCATCCATCCCAAACGGGCTTAGTAGCAGGGTTCTCAATGCCCAGGCTCACATCGGTGGTGCAGCCGGGGAGAGGGAGATAGCAGGCATCAGGTTTTAAATTGCCTGAGATTGCTTTTGTGCCTGGTGTTCTCTTGGGGCTGAGGGGTAGACAAGACGCTCATAAAGACAGGAACAGGCCACTAGGGCCTACCAAGCCCAAATGCACACTCTGGGGTTTCCCTAACCAGAGAGGACTTTGATGTTAGAGGCCATGTAATTGCCCAGCTGGGATTGGGAGGTGGTATTATTTCTACAATTTTATGTCAAATGACCTGTTATATATGAACCTGTTAGGGGTAGAACAGGAGCTGCCGTTTGCTTCTGCATTGCTTGCTTTTGGGGGGTTTAGGCTGGGTTTCTGTGTAGCACTTTGTGACATTTGCTGATGTAAAAAGGGCTTTATAAATACATTTGATTTTCTAGGATAGGGGATGGTTGCAAACCACATCTGCTCAGGTCTTGCACTGTTGAATTGAACAGATGGGCTTTCAGTTTATGGGTATAACTCCTCATCAAGGACGGCCATTTTGTTGTTTTTCTGTGTGATGGACATCACAATTTGAGTTTGCTTTAGCTTGTTTAGGCAGCTTTTCTATTTTTTTATATGGAACTACTTTGAAATGCAGGATCAGCAACAAAAGTTGCAGTTTTAGTCAGACACAAATGCACGTCAAATTTCCAGAAGTATGAAAAAGAGCAAAGTGCAGCACATATCCCATGTTCAAGAATAACTACGGGAGTGGTACCCGGTCCAAATATATAAAGGCGCTTTCAAGCCAAAGCTTTAATGTGTTGCGGAGGAATGGGTACCATCGTGAGGAGGATTATTGATTGTGGCCGGTAGCTCATTGCCGTGAAAAGACGGATGGAGTTTTCAAAATGCACAACGTCTGACTATAAAGACCAATGGAGCCCCTCACACAGGAATCATCTGAAATATTTACCACATAAATCTGGTAGCAGCTTTAATGTAGCTTTAGTCTGTTTGCTTGTTTCATTTTTTCTTGAAAGGCCGAAAAGATGACAGGGAAGAAGCGTTATCGATCAAGGAGGATGGCAGAATGAGGGAAACAGTTGTCCTCTGAGGCCTGTCAGACTCTTTCATATACACCCCAACGTCTCACTAAAGCATTGCTCGCTCCTTTACCCAGGCATCATTTAAACTGGCTGTCTACATAGTTTAGATGTATGGCTCTGGAGAGTCACTGAAGGGGAGAGCAGAGGGGATGTGTGTGTGTTTTTGCGTGTGAGTGTATGTTGGTCTATGCATTCCTCTGCCTTCTGTTTTGGTTGTGTGTGTGGAATGCAATCTGGGGATGGCTACACTAAACAAAGTAAGAGGTGATTGGGCTAATTTGAGTTAAGTTGTGTAGGAGATCCACTATGTTCATTGAAGTCAGCAGTGCCTCAGTAGTGCTGCTATTGGCAATACAATGCCAAGACCTACAGTCTGAGACCAATGAATGTATGCCCCAAGACCTCATGGTGATGTCAAAGCAAATAGCAGGGACCCAAGAACAATCCGCCCGGGAGGTCTGTTCTTTGTCAAGCCCAGTCAAAGCAGGGTCCTAGACACATACTGTATTATAGGATCCCTCGTACAGTTGAAGTCGGGAAGTTTACATACACTTAGGTTGGAGACATTAAAACTAGTTTTTCAACCACTCCACAGATTTCTTGTTAACAAACTATAGTTTTAGCAAGTTGGCTAGGACTTCTACTTTGTGCATGACACAAGTAATTTTTCTAACAACTGTTTACAGACAGATTATTTCACTTATAATTCACTGTATCACAATTCCAGTGGGTCAGAAGTTTACGTACACTAAGTTGACTGTGCCTTTAACCAGCTTGGAAAATTCCAGAAAATTATGTCATCGCTTTAGAAGCTTGTGATAGGCTAAGTGACATCATTTGAGTCAATTGGAGGTGTACCTGTGGATATATTTCAAACTCAGTGCCTCTTTGCTTGACATCATGGGAAAATCGAAAGAAAACAGCCAAGACCTCAGAAAAGAAATTGTAGACCTCCACAAGTCTGGTTCATCATTGGGAGCAATTTCCAAATGCCTGAAAGTACCACGTTCATCTGTACAAACAATAGTACACAAGTATAAACACCATTGGAACACGCAGCCGCCATACCGCTCAGGAAGGTTCTGTCTTGTGGAGATGAACGTACTTTGGTGCCAAAAGTGCAAATCAATCCCAGAACAACAGCAAAGGAACTTGTGAAGATGCTGGAGGAAACGGGTACAAAAGTATCTATATCCACAGTAAAACGAGTCCTATATCGACATAACCTGAAAGGCCGCTCAGCAAGGAAGAAGCCACTGCTCCAAAACTGCCATAAAGCCAGACTGCGGTTTGCAACTGCACACGGGGACAAAGATCGTGCTTTTTGGAGAAATGTCCTCTGGTCTGAATAAACTAAAATAGAACTGTTTGACCATAATGACCATTGTTATGTTTGGAGGAAAAGGGGGGATACTTTTAAGCCGAAGAACACCATCCCAACCGTGAAGCACGAGGGTGGCAGCATCATGTTGTGGGGGTGCTTTGCTGCAGGAGGGACTGTTGCTCTTCACAAAATAAATGGATTTTGGATTTTTACCCAACTTATTGTGGGAAGCTTGTGGAAGACTACCTAAAACATTTGATACAAGTTAAACAATTTAAAGGCAATGCTACCAAATACTAACTGAGTGTATGTAAACTTCTGACCCACTGGGAATGTGATGAAAGAAATAAAAGCTGAAATAAATCACTCTACTATTATTCTGACATTTCACATTCTTAAAATAAACTGGTGATCCTAACTGACCTAAGACAGTATTTTTTTAACTAGGATATAATGTCAGGAATTGTGTATTTGGCTAAGGTGTATGGAAACTTCCGACTTCAACTGTATCTGAGAGCAGGCTTTAGTTGCTGTCGGAAGAGAGAACAGAGATCTTGGCTCTTTTGAAATGCATTACAGGGCCAGAATGAGAAGCAGACAGTGTTGACGAGAAAAGGTTTAAAAAACACAATAGTGCAAAATGACCCTTCGAAAGGTCTATTAGGAAGGAGAATAAAGGAATCTGTGATCAATCAGAGGACTTCTCTGCCACAGGCTATCAAATCAATCAGCCTACCTGTGGCAGGATAGATAATCCTCTATCAAACCAAAGTAGTGGCGAGAACGTTGCCTTTCGGTTTGTGTACTCTGTCCGCCTCATATCAGTGGATCCGTATTAAACCGGTGAACCGCCCAGCTGAACCGCCCGGCCGCCAAAGAAAGAGTTGTGTGTTTACTCTCTCCTTGTAATCACGGCGCCGTAATCATTAACCCTCGAAACAGTGTGATCTGAGGAAAAGGCTCTGTCTGCGTCTGCTGTTTGCTGTTTCCACCTCTCTCGCTGCTTTCTGTGTGGATCAAACCTGGGTTCAAATTCTATTTCAAATCTCAATTACACATTTAGAAGGAAGACTTCAGTTATTTTTTTTTACAAGACAAGTAGCGGAATATTGGAATGTATTTGGAAATACCCTTGGAAAGTATTGGCATGTATTTCAAAATACTCATTCTAGGGCTGGGATCATAACAGTATCGCAATACTTGTTAGTTTCGTGGCAAGGAAACAAAAAACAAAGCAGATTTAACTTATTTGGGAAAACAGCCCTAATGCTGGAAACAAAAATTATGTTGTCATCCAGCCACATTTACACGTAACAATTAATATAAACGCAACATGTAAAGTGTCACCTCCGGTCTGATTTTTTAAAAATTTATCCCAATTCCCCAGGGCAGTAATTGGGGACCATGCCCTGTGTAAGGTGCTGTCTTTCGGGTGGGACATTAAATGGGTGTCCTGACTCTCTGTTGTCAGTGAAGATCCCATGGCACTTATCGTAAGAGTAGGGGTGTTAACCCCGGTATACTGACTAAATTCCTAATCTGTCCCTCATCCCCAGCTTCCAATTGGCTCATTCATCCCCTGTAACTATTCCTCAGGTCATTGCTGTGAATGTGTAAAAGATCCCAGAAATTTTTCGTATGCACAAAAAGCTTATTTCTCACAAATGTTGAGCATACATTTTTTTTTTTTTTACATCCCTGTTAGTGAGCATTTCTCCTTTGCCAAGATAATCCATCCACCTGACAGGTGTGGCATATCAAGAAGCTGATTAAACCACATGATCATTACCCAGGTGTACATTGTGCTGGGGACAATAAAAGACCACTCTAAAATGTGCAGTGTTGTCACACAACACAATGACACAGATGTCTCAAGTTTTGAGGGAGTTTGCAATTGGCATGCTGAATGCAGGAATGTCCAACAGAGCTTTTGGCAGATAAATGAACATTCAATTATCTACCATAAGCCATCTCCAACGTTGTTTTAGAGAATTTGGCATCATGCCCAATTGGCCACACAACCACAGACCATGTGTAACCACGCCAGCCCAGGACCTCCACATCAGGCTTCTTCATCTGCAGGATCAGCCTGAGACCAGCCACATGGACAGCTACTGAAACTGTGGGTTTGCGCAACCGAAGAATTTCTGCACAAACTATCAGTAACCGCCTCAAAGAAGCTCTTCTGCTTGTTCGTCGTCCTCACCAAGGTTTTGACCTGACTGCAGTTCTGCATTATAACCGACTTCAGTGGGAAAATGCTCACCTTTGATGGCCACTGACACGCTGGAGAAGTGTGCTCTTCACGGATGAATCCCAGTTTCAACTGTACCGGGCAGATGGCAGACCACTTCATGTGGGTGAACGGTTTGCTGATGTCAACGTTGTGAGAAGAGGGAACCATGGTGGCGGCGGGGTTATGGTATAGGCAGGCATAAGCGACAGACAACAAACTTGATTGCATTTTAATGATGGCAATTTGTTGTGCAATTTCTTAAGCCGCCATCACCTCATGTTTCAGCATGGTAATGCACGGCCCCATGTCACAAGGATCCTTTACACAATTCCTGGAAGCTGAAAATGTCACAGTTCTTCCATTGCCTGCATACTCACCAGACATGTCACCATTGAGCACGTTTGGGATGCTCTCGATTGACGTGTACAACAGCGTGTTCCAGTTACCGCTAATGTCCAGTAACTTTTCACAGCCATTGAAGAGCAGTGGGACAACATACCACATGCCCCAATCAACAGCCTGATCAACTCTATGTGAAGGAGATGTGTCGCGCTGCACAAGGCAAATGATGGTCACACCAGATACTGACTGGTTTTCTGATCCATGCCTCTACCTTTTTTGTAAGGTATCTGTGCCCATCTGTATGTAAAATCCATATATTAGAGTATTGAGCTGTGCGTGCAAATGTGCCATGTAATGTATCAGTTGAATGTTTTGCAGAGTAACTTCACATGACTTACATGTAGGTATGCCATGGTACTCTAACTCATTCACATGGCTTGGTCTTTGACCTAGTGGTCTGTTTGCAGTGTGCTACATATGTACTTTATTGCCAACTGTGTTGGAATGGAGGCTTGTGATCCTGTTGGAAATCCTCTCTAGTTTCCTCTCTTTGCAAACTCTCTGATAGTCCCTGATATGACCTTTGAACCTCTGCTCAAGGATATGTTGTGTACAGTAGACATGACAATAACCTTCAATACCAAGCAGAAGGAGCGTATTACTTCACACGGTCTCTGAAAGCCCAGTAGATACGAAATGGCATCAGAATAAGGAAATGCTACATGGTTCCGTCAAACTCAGAGGGAAGCAGCTCCAAGAAATATTCTGGCAGTGTTGTTGCTGGCTGGTAGGCCACGACAGTTCTTTCCCATCCGCACAGTATACAACAAGCGCTTAAAATACATGCATCTTGGATTCATTATATCTTCGCTTTGACATAGTGTCACTAAATATATTCATCCGCCGTCTTTTCAAGTTAAAAAAATCTCACCCGTGCAGCATAAACACAGTTTAAGGATCCGCCCATGTTTTTCAATTTTTGCCTAAAATGACAACCAAATCTAACTGCCTGTAGCTCAGGCCCTGAAGCAAGGATATGCATATTCTTGGTACCATTTGAAAGGAAACACTTTGAAGTTTGTGTAAATGGGAAAGGAATGCAGGAGAATATAACACATTAGATCTGGTAAAAGATAATACAAAGAAAAAAACAACCGTTCTTTTGTATTTTTTTGTACCATCTTTGAAATGCAAGAGAGGCCTTAATGTATTATTCCAGCCCAATTGCATTTTAGATTTTGGCCGCTAGATGGCAGGAGTGTATGTGCAAAGTTTTAGACTGATCCAATGAACCATATGCACTTCTGTTCAAAATGTTGTATCAAGACTGCCCAAATGTGCCTAATTTGTTTATTAATAACTTTTCATGTTCAAAATTGAGCACTCAAACAATAGCATGGTTTTCTTTCACTGTAATAGCTACTGTAAATTGGACAGTTAGATTAACAAGAGTTTAAGCTTTCTGCCAAGATCAGATATGTCTATGTCCTGGGAAATGTTTTTGTTACTTACAAACTCATGCTAATCGCATTAGCCTGCGTTAGCTCAACCGTCCTGTGGAAGCGACACCGAAGAAGTTAAGGGTACGTACATGGAAAGGCAGATTTACACAATTCCTATTTTGAATATGTCAATACTGATATTTTCTTTGTTGATTTATTCACTCTTTCCACAATAGATGGTTGATAAAGTCCTCTGCCCAATCCACAGAATGTCACGCCGGGTAATAAACAATATGTGAGCAACGCTCTCAGGCGTAAGGGAAGCTGTTTCTTATTACGGTGGCAGGCAGGCCTTTGTTCAGTCACCTCAGAACTTGCTTAGACTTGAAAATACACTGAGGAAAGTGCACATGGCAGCGGATTTATATTCAACCTTTTATATTGATATGAGAGGAAGTTGAATCCAATCAAAAGTAGGCCTCCCTCCCTCACCACTGCCAGGTGTACAGATATCAGTTAGAAACAGTTGTGAGAGTTGGGGAATCTGTCAGTGCTCTGAGCATTGTAAGAAGGACTATTGTCAAGTTGTGGTAGGAGCTGGCATTCTGTTGTTTCACAGTGTCTATGTGGTTGTCCTAATGCCAGGAGTGCCTGTTACCATACGGAGCATGGGGGGGTTGACAAAGCCTCCTAGTGATAGAGTTCAGGTGATCGCCTGGTCTGTAGTGTCTGACATTGGACAGCCATATGCTATTGTACTATGTGTTACTGCAAACAAGCTACTTCCTGTATTCTTTTGTCGTCTGTCTCTGTCCGTCTGTCTCTTACTTACGTAGAATGCCTTATTGAATGTGTGGTTGTAAATCCTGTCTTGTTGTGTTCCTCAGGTGACTGTAACTTTGAGAGGCCCTACACGGCATGCGGCTACAGCCAGGGTAAGGATGACCACTTTGATTGGGAGCAGGCCAACACCAAGGAGAGGCCGTCGCCCAACCCCTGGATGCCCACAGGTCAGTCACTCTTCCCCCCTCCCCCCCCACCACCAAACAGAAAGCCCCTGAAAAACAGAACACATTCAACCTAATGACACACTCAATAAGCATTTGCTCTTATTGTGTTATCAGGGGAAATTCTCCCAGAGAGAGAAATCCCCCACTGGGAATGACTGTCTTCTACAGATAAGGTGGTTCCTTTTTTAATGTTTAGTCTCTTAAAGAAAACACAGCAGATTTATGCTCTGCTCAGCATTGGGCTGTTTTCAACGTTATTACTCTCCCTTTGTTAGGCCCCACAACTCATTACCTCCCTCTGATGGGGCGACGATAGTCGCAGCGAAACGTTGAGCCAACGTTGAGAAATGGCTTGGCGATGGCACCTGCTAGGTCCCTTCTAATAGGGTCTACAACTCATTCACTCCTGTGTGAGCAGAGGTTTCTGTGGATAGAATGAGCACAGGATTTAACAGTCTGTAGTGTTCTACAGCACAGCCAGTGTGAATTCATCTATGGTATTCATGGAGGAATCATGTTTACCATGCCTCTGTAGGCTGGTTAGTGCTGGTTGTTGAGCAGAACCTAGCCCAACGGTTGGCAGAGGAAGATTCAGCTAGTGATGAATGGGGTGCAGTGTAAAGCTCCCTTTTTTCCTCTGAATTTTCTGAACACAATTTTTGTTGTGCAAGGTAATCTCTTTAAAGATTAAATCTGCATGTTGTCTTTGTTATTGTTTTAAATGTGTTGATGAAAATTGGAGGTGAGGAGCATTTGAAAGCATAAAACAAAGTGCGGGCTATATATTCTGCACGTGCGATGTCAGAGGGGGGTTGTGGTGGTTGTTTACAGTAACTTCTTGTTGTAATATCCCAAACGGACGTGGCAGTTTCACCAATTAAGGATTTCTGCGTTAAATCAGTCTGTTTAGTATGTAGCCATAGCTTGAAACGCCACTAGTGCACCGTTTGATTTGTTAGATAATTGGCTATTGTCAGATATTCCATAGATCAAGTATCATTCAAGTACTCCTTCATTTTTCATGCGTTTTGGGAACAGGTTTTCATGTATTGGGATGACTCATGTCCCGGAAGCAGCTCTGCAGGGTCGTCACTAGCTGCCACAGTGTAAAGGTTTTCTTCCAGGGGTGAAGGAGAGGACCAAAGTGCAGCGCGGCTAGTGTTAAACATGTTTAATACCAGAACAAGTGAAACACTACAAACAACATACAAAATAACAAATGTGCAAAACCGATACAGACCTATCTGGTGCAGAACACAAACACAGAGACAGGTAACGAACACCCACAAAATCCCAACACAAAACAAGCCTCCTATATATGAGTCTCAGTCAGAGACAACGACTACCATCTGTCTCTGATTGAGAACCCACACTAGGCTGACATAGAAACAGACAAACTAGACACACAACATAGAATTCCCACCCAGCTCACGTCCTGACCAACTAAACACATACAAAACAACAGAAAACAGGTCAGGAACGTGACACACAGCCATAAAATTATATTTTAAACCTAACCTTAACTACACTGCTAACCTTATGCCTTAATGTAAAACTAAAAAGCACATTTTTGTTTTCATGAATTTTGACTATATATAGAGTTGAAGTCAAATGTACGTGCACCTTAGTTTATATACACCTTAGCCAAATACATGTAAAGAAAAACTAACAGGTCTGTGAGAGCCGGAATTCTTACTGGTTGGTAGGTGATCAAATGTCATGTCATGCAATAAAATGCAAATGAATTACTTACAAATCATACAATGTGAGTAGGAAAACCTGTAAGTAGGAAAACCTGCAAAATCAGCAGTGTATCAAATACCTGCTGGCATAGCCAGTCTCCAGATCTCAACCCCATAGAAAATCTTTGGAGGGAGTTGAAAGTCTGTGTTGCCCAGCAACAGCCCCAAAACATCACTGCTCTAGAGGAGATCTACATGGAGGAATGGGCCAAAATACCAGCAACAGTATGTGAAAACCTTGTGAAGACTTACAGAAAACGTTTGACCTCTGTCATTGCCAACAAAGGGTATATAACAAAGTATTGAGAAACTTTTGTTATTGACCAAATACTTATTTTCCACCATAATTTGCAAAGAAATTCATAAAAAATCCTAGAATGTGATTTTCTGGATTTTTTTTCCTCATTTTGTCTGTCATAGTTGAAGTGTACCTATGATGAAAATTACAGGCCTCTCTCATCTTTTTAAGTGGGAGAACTTGCACAATTGGTGGCTGACTAAATACTTTTTTGCCCCACTGTATATATATACACTGCTCAAAAAAATAAAGGGAACACTTAAACAACACAATGTAACTCCAAGTCAATCACACTTCTGTGAAATCAAACTGTCCACTTAGGAAGCAACACTGATTGACAATAAATTTCACATGCTGTTGTGCAAATGGAATAGACAAAAGGTGGAAATTATAGGCAATTAGCAAGACACCCCCCAAAACAGGAGTGATTCTGCAGGTGGTGACCACAGACCACTTCTCAGTTCCTTGCTTCCTGGCTGATGTTTTGGTCACTTTTGAATGCTGGCGGTGCTCTCACTCTAGTGGTAGCATGAGACGGAGTCTACAACCCACACAAGTGGCTCAGGTAGTGCAGTTCATCCAGGATGGCACGTCAATGCAAACTGTGGCAAAAAGGTTTGCTGTGTCTGTCAGCGTAGTGTCCAGAGCATGCAGGCGCTACCAGGAGACAGGCCAGTACATCAGGAGACGTGGAGGAGGCCGTAGGAGGGCAACAACCCAGCAGCAGGACCGCTACCTCCGCCTTTGTGCAAGGAGGTACACTGCCAGCGCCCTGCAAAATGACCTCCAGCAGGCCACAAATGTGCATGTGTCTGCTCAAACAGTCAGAAACAGACTCCATGAGGGTGGTATGAGGGCCCGACGTCCACAGGTGGGGGTTGTGCTTACAGCCCAACACCGTGCAGGACGTTTGGCATTTGCCAGAGAACACCAAGATTGGCAAATTCGCCACTGGCGCCCTGTGCTCTTCACAGATGAAAGCAGGTTCACACTGAGCACATGAGCACATGTGACAGACGTGACAGAGTCTGGAGACGCCGTGGAGAACGTTCTGCTGCCTGCAACATCCTCCAGCATGACCGGTTTGGCGATGGGTCAGTCATGGTGTGGGGTGGCATTTCTTTGTGGGGCCGCACAGCCCTCCATGTGCTCGCCAGAGGTAGCCTGACTGCCATTAGGTACCGAGATGAGATCCTCAGACCCCTTGTGAGACCATATGCTGACACATGCACATTTGTGGCCTGCTGGAGGTCATTTTGCAGGGCTCTGGCAGTGCACTTCCTTGCACAAAGGCGGAGGTAGCGGTCCTGCTGCTGGGTTGTTGCCCTCCTACGGCCTCCTCCACATCTCCTGATGTACTGGCCTCTGTCCTGGTAGCGCCTGCATGCTCTGGACACTACGCTGACAGACACAGCAAACCTTTTTGCCACAGTTCGCATTGACGTGCCATCCTGGATGAACTGCACTACCTGAGCCACTTGTGTGGGTTGTAGACTCCGTCTCATGCTACCACTAGAGTGAGAGCACCGCCAGCATTCAAAAGTGACCAAAACATCAGCCAGGTAGCATAGGAACTGAGAAGTGGTCTGTGGTCACCACCTGCAGAATCACTCCTGTTTTGGGGGGTGTCTTGCTAATTTCCTTTAATTTCCACCTTTTGTCTATTCCATTTGCACAACAGCATGTGAAATTTATTGTCAATCAGTGTTGCTTCCTAAGTGGACAGTTTGATTTCACAGAAGTGTGATTGACTTGGAGTTACATTGTGTTGTTTAAGTGTTCCCTTTATTTTTTTGAGCAGTATATATATATGTGTGTGTGTGTGTGTGTGTGTGTGTGTGTGTGTGTGTGTGTGTGTGTGTGTGTGTGTGTGTGTGTGTGTGTGTGTGTGTGTGTGTGTGTGTGTGTGTGTGTGTGTGTGTGTGTGTGTGTGTGTGTGTGTGTGTGTGTGTGTGTGTGTGTGTGTGTGTGTGTGTGTGTGTGTGTGTGTGTGTGTGTGTGTGTGTGTGTATGCGTATGCGTATATACATATATATATATATATATACATATGTATATATGTTGACTTTGTCACTGGCCCATCTAGTGGAAATTGCCCAGTTCTACCTCCGGGACAAGATTAATACCAATAAACGTCAACCTGTGTTTTGGGCAGTTGTCGTTTCTGAGGGAAAATGAGAACCTCTTGTAAGATGCTCTTCAATCATTTTACATGAATTGAGCCTCAGCCACAATGACATTGACATCCATTTAAGAAATGTTCAATGCCTCTTTCATTTGCTGTCCAATGCGGTCTCTGGGTATGGAATTGATCGACTCCTCAATTTCAAACGGAAGAGTTATTGCCACAAAGGGAATCGACAAGCACCCTTTAATAATTGACTGAGAAGGAAGAGGAGGCCACTCAGTCACTCGATAATAAAGGTGACGCCTTTGGACAAATGGACCTGTTTTCCCTCTTAAATCTGATAAATCAGAGGTCCAGTCACGTGAAAGCTGCTCTCTCACTTTCTCCGCTCTCATCCGGTCCGCCAACTGACAGCCAGGGCATAATTAATTACCTGGACTTTAGCTAATCCCCCCCCACCTTCACCACCACCTCCACGTCCGTCGTCCAATGCCCCCTCTGCTTGAGAAATGACCTGACAGAGCCAGGAAAGGAAGGAAGTCGGGAGGTGTTTGCTTTGCCATCAGACGGGTGATTTATGTTGCTACGATGGGGAGGCAGCGGAAGGTTAAAGCGTGCCTCGGTGAAGGACCGTGACCTAGACATTCAGGCTCTGGCTTCCGGACCTTTTCATTTACGGCCGGCACGGCGAAAGGACCTGGATGACGTATTGTTTTCTCTCAGGAGCGTCCCTGCTGGGATGCGACTCAGTTTCTCTCTGATGGTTGAAATTGGAAGCAATTAGTCTGCTGTGTTTTATCCCCCCTTCTCTTCTGACTCCATTTCCTCCGCTGTGATTTATGGAGCATGGAGGGGTGGTGGAGAGTGATGAATCAAGCCCCTTTTTAACGCTGTGGGTGGAATGACACCCCTCCAACCTGGATTGGTGTCAGTGGCCGGCTAGGGCCATGCCATGGGATGTTTTGTTTTTGCTGGTATAGTAGATGCTCAAAGCTAATTTGAGCACAGCCGACAACTGTTGAGATGAAATATCTCTATATGTATAACTGGGTCACGTCAGTTGGACCTGTGCCACTCAGTATTACCTACTGTATGAGTGTCTGATTTAAGGAGTAGCCTGTCGTTGTAGAACTATATATTCCCTTTCTCATCTTACAGCGAAGTCCCATATCCAAATGTTTGCTTGCTAAGAAGTCTTATAACCCCTCTTTGAGAAAATGGGCCAAGCATGGTGAGGTCTGGGGAAAGGCACTGGAGGATGAGAAGGACAAGATGGCCACTGGCCTGACATGAATCCTAGTTCTGAATGATCTCTGACCCTGATAGGCCATAGCCACTAGAGGTTGACCGATTATGAATTTTCAACACAGATACCGATTATTGGAGGACCAAAAAAAAGCCAATACCGATATATAGATTTTTTTTTAGATTTTATTTTTTACACATTTTTTCAATATATTTTAAAATTGTATTTATTATTTTTACATATATAATAAATGACAATTACATCAATACTCAATGAACACTTTTATTTTAACTTAATATAATACAGAAATAAAATACATTTAGTCTCAAATAATAAAACATTCAATTTGGTTTAAATAATGCAAAAACACAGTGTTGGAGAAGAAAGTAAAAATGCAATATGTGCCATGTAAAAAATTGAACGTTTAAGTTCCTTGCTCAGAACATATGAAAGCTGGTGGTTCAATATTCCCAGTTCTTCAATATTCCCAGTTAAGAAGTTTTAGGTTGTAGTTGTTATACAACCTTTTCTCTCTTTACTATTTGTATTTCATATACCTTTGACTATTGGATGTTCTTATAGACACTATAGTATTGCCAGCCTAATCTCAGGAGTTGATAGGCTTGAAGTCATAAACAGCTGCTGTTTGAATGAATGCTAATGAGCCTGCTGCTGCCTACCACCGCTCAGTCAGACTGCTCTGTCAAATATCAAATCATATACTTAATTATAATATAATAAACACACAGAAATACGAGCCTTGGGTCATTATTATGGTCAAATCGGGAACCAGAATTTCGAAAACAAAACATTTATTCTTTCAGTGAAATACGGAACCGTTCCGTATTTTATTGAACGGGTGGCAACCCTAAGTCTAAATTGCACAACCTTCAATGTTATGTCATAAATATGTAAAATTCTGGCAAATTAATTACGGTCTTTGTTAGGAATGGCCCAAACTGCTGCATATACTCTGACTCTGCTTGCACTGAACGCAAGAGAAGTGACACAATTTCCCTAGTTAATATTGCCTGCTAACATTAATTTATTTTAACTACATATGCAGGTTTAAAAAATATGCTTGTGTATTGAGAAAGGCATTGATGTTTATGGTTAGGTACATCATTATTGCAATGATTGTGCTCTTTTTGCGAATGCGCTTTTTGTTGAACTAGGCTGTGATTCAATGATAAATTAACAGACACCACATTGTTTATACGCAACGCAGAATAAGCTAGTTAACCTAGTAATATCACCAACCATGTGGTGTAGTTTACTAGTGATTATGTGAAGATAGATTTTTTTTTTTATAAGATAAGTTTAATGCTAGCTAGCAACTTACCATGGCTCCTTGGAGACACAATGTCATTTTGATGCTGCACTCGCATAACAGGTGGTCAGCCTGCCACGCAGTCTCCTCGTGGATTGCATTATAATCGGCGTCCAAAAAGGCAGATTACCGATTGTTTATAACTTGAAATCCGCCATGCCGATTTAATCAGTCTACCTCTAATAGCCACTTGCGGAGGGTTGTAGTTAAAAGGGGGTATAGCTACCCTCTAGGGTGTCTCTGAATGGACACACTAGACCAGAGGGTTATACGTGTAAAAATGAGTCCCTCAGTCCTCCTGACCTATGGCTCTGAGGTATTTTGAAGAGTGTCCAACAGGGGCTGGTGTCATAGTCAAGTCTCAAAGGGCTCACATGACTGGACAGTCTCCCAGTCTGTTGTCTGTATTTAGGTATCACTTTGAGACTTGGGACTTCCTCCATTACCAAAAGGATGGAGACGGGATTGACTCAGAGCTGTTCATAACGAGGTTGTAATGTGGTCAAGTAGCCACGGAGAGCTTTGGAGTCCCAGGGACTTTATTGTCCCCCGTATAGATTACACGATACTGAACCCATTACGTCTCTATGTCGGCAATTAATCTTTGTGAAACGTTACTGTTTATCCGAGACTGACAACCAAGCTGCCGAAATACCTTTAAAAGTTGTAAAGTGCACTGTTGACTCCTTGATTTGCCTTCTGTGAAAAATACATTATCTTTAAGACCAAAGAGGAGAAAGTCACTTCATTAATGGACGAACCACATCTGTATCTCCAGCGTGCCTTTTAGATGACACGTGAAAGATGGCACCTATATTCGCTAATGGCCCCCCCACGTCTAGGAAAACTGAACCTGGGGAATAATGGCAATGCTGTCTGAGGCAAGCCATGAGTGGGAAACGCGGACGTTCTCATTTCTCTTCCGTAACAACCCCATCATGCATTACACCGACAAGTATCACTTTGTAGCGAGAGGGAGGGAACTCATTCTGAAATGTGATTATCAGCGCAATGAGCACGCCACTACTCTTCTCATCCATCAACAACAGACAGACTCCCGGTGTATCCAAACCCACAGTAGAGTTAGCTGTACTGTGGAAACTTTAGTAGCCTGCGAGAGCATGGTAGGGCCAAGACATATGTCGCGGCCGTCTGTGCTGTTCTGCCCCAATGAAATAATCCTATCGCCCTGCTGTGACTAACGTGTCATTTCAGCATTAGGTAACGTGAGAACTACTGTGGAAAGAGGGTTAAAAGTGTGTAACTAACTGCTGGCCTATCATTTATTTTATTTAACTAGGCGAGTCAGTTGAGAACAAAATGCTTATTTACAATAACGGCCTGGCAAAAGTTGTGAACGGGGGCTGGGAATAAAACAATTATGAAAATATATAGGACAAAACACACCACGACAAGAGACACAACAACACTACATAAAGAGAGACCTAAGACGACAATACAACATGGCAGCAACACATGACAAGACAGCATGGTAGAAACTCCACATGACAACAGCATGGTAGCGACACATGGCAGCAGCACAAAACATGATACAAACATTATTGGGCACAGAAAACATCACAAGGCAAGAAGGTAAAGACAACAATACATCATGCGTCACAGTCACAACTGTCCATGATTGAGTCTTTGAATGAAAAACTTCCAGTTTGAGTTTTTTTTTTTTTTTGCAGGTCGTTCCAGTCGCTAGCTGCAGCGAACTGAAAAGAGGTCGCAGCCCAGGGATGTGTGCACTTTGGGGACCTTTCACATAATGTGACTGGCAGAACGGATCTTGTATGTGGAGGATGAGGGCAGCAGTAGGTATCTCAGATATGGGGGGGTGAGGCCTAAGAGGGTTTTATAAATAAGCGTCAACCAGGGGGTCTTGCGACGGGTATACAGAGATGACCAGTTTACAGAGTTCGAGTGTGGTGGTGTGTCCTATAAGGAGCATTGGTGGCAAATCTGATGGCCGAATGGTAAAAAAACATTAAGTCCCTCGATAGCACCCTTACCTGCCGATCTATAAATTACGTCTCCGTAATCTAGCATGGGTAGAATGGTCATCTGAATCATGTTTAGTTTGGCAGCTGGGGTGAAAGAGGAGCGACTACGATAGAGGAACCCAAGTCTAGATTTAACCTTGTGCTGAGAGGACAGTGCACCGTCTAGCCATACTCCGAAGTACTTGTATGAGGTGACTACCTCAAGCTCTAAACCCTCAGAGGTAGTAATCACACCTGTGGGGAGAGGGGCATTCTTCTTACCAAACCACATGACCTTTGTTTTGGAGGTGTTCAGAACAAGGTAAGGGTAGAGAAAGCTTGTTGGACACTAAGAAAGCTTTGTTGTAGAGCGTTTAACACAACATCCGGGGAGTGGCCAGCTGAGTATAAGACTGTATCATCTGCATATAAATGTGAGAGAGCTTCCTACTGCCTGAGCTATGTTGATGTAAATTGAGAAGAGCGTGGAGCCTAGCATCAAGCCTTGGGGTACTCCCTTGGTGACAGGCAGTGGCTGAGACAGCAGATGTTCTGACTTTATACACTGCACTCTTTGAGAGGGGTGGTTAGCAAACCAGGCCAAAGACCCCTCAGACACCAATACTCCTTAGCCGGGCACATAATGGAATGGTCTACAGTATCAAAAGCTTTGGCCAAGTCAATAAAAATAGCAGCACAACATTGCTTAGAATCAAGGGCAATGTTGACAATTTAGTACCTTTTTAAGGTTACATAACCTGAGCGGAAACCAGATTACATACCAGAGATAATACTATAGACATCAAGAAAGCCAGTCAGTTGATTATTGACAAGTTTTTCCAACACTTTTGATAATCAGGGCAAAATAGAAATAGGCCTATAACAGTTAGGATCAGCTTGATCTCCCCCTTTAAATAAAGGATGCACTGCGGCTGCCTTCCAAGCAATGGGAACCTCCCCAGAGAGGAGAGACAGGCTTGGCGATGATAGGGGCTGCAACCTTAAAGAAGACAGGATCTAAACCATCTGACACGGATGTTTTTTTGGGGGTTCAAGTGTAAGGAGCTCCTTTAGTACCTCAGACTCAGTGACCGCCTGCAGGGAGAAACTTTGTAGCGGGGCAGGGGAAAAGAGGGAGGAGCATCAAGGCTAGTCACATTAGAAGGGCTGGGAGATGAGGAAATGTTGGACCGGCGATGAGGCATGACTGAGTCAAATAGGAATCCTGACTTTAATGAAGTGGTGATTAAAGAGCTCAGTCATGTGCTCCTTGTCAGTAAAAACCACATCAACATTAAGGGACATGGGCAGCTGTGAGGAGGAAGGTTTATTCTCCAGGTCTTTAACCATTTTAACCAGAACTTCTTGGGGTTAGACCCACAGAGAGAGGACTGCTCCTTAAATGAACTAACTTCGGCCTTCCGGATAGCCTGAGTGCGCTTATTTCTCATTTGCCTGAACGAGAGCCAGTCAGCTTGAGTATGCGTGTGCCGAGCCTTTTGACAACTGGAGTTCTTGAGGTGGAGCAACTCTACCAGATCACGGTCGAACCAGGGGCTGAACCGGTTTTAATTCTCATTTTCTTTATGAGGGCGTGTTTGTTAACAATACCACAGAAAATATCCAAAAAGAAGGTCCAAATGTCTTCGACAGGGGGGATCAAGCTGATTTGTATACCAATTTACAGAGGCCAGGTCATGAAGGAAAGCGAGCTCATTCAAGTTTTTTAGGAAGCGTCTATGACAAATCAGGACAGGTCGTTTTACTGAGCAGCCATTACGAACACAGGCTGTAAAACAATGATCACTAAGATCATTACAGACAACACCAGTCTGATACCTATCAGGATTATTATTTGTGAGGATAACATCGAGGAGAGTAGCCTTTTCTGGGTGTTTGGAGTTATTCCTTGTGGGATTGGTAATAATCTGTCCCATTGCTTTAGGACTTGGTCAGGTGGTTTAAGCATGTCCCAGTTTAGGTCACCTAGCAAGACAAATTCAGACTTTTAGTGTAAGGGGCCAGGAGAGAGCTTAGGGCAGGTAGGGTACAGGCCGGTGCTGATTGTTGACTGTTGCTGGGTGTTATCGTCCACCAAAGGCTATTTGAAAGTGTAATGCTTAAAACCAGCCAATCAAAATGTTTAGGGATAGACTTGGAGACAACAGAGCAGTGAAGGTGTTCCTTGGTAAAGATTGCCGCTCTACAACCTTTGGAAGATCTGCCTTGCCGGAAAGGTTAACATCAGTGTTCAAACCCTCCTTAACCACGTCTCAGTAATGACCGACACATCTGGATTGGAGCTGTGAACCCACACTTTCAATTGATCAATTTTAGGTAATAAGCTTCTAGTGTTACGTGCAGAAAACCCAGGCTTTTATGAGAGCAGAAATCAGTGAAAGTTAATTAGTTAATTAAAGCGTTTCTGAGTAAGCTCACATAAGCTTCACATGTTAATTAGCCTAAAATTCTGATCAGTCCAAAGTCTGTGGTGTGTGTATCTGTGGTTGGTTTACTGTACAGGAGTTACTTCCTCCTTCAGCGTGAAGGAGACGGTTGTGTGTTTTTTTTCTCCCCCCCCCCCCCCCCCCTTCTCCGAGGCCCTTGGAAACCCCTTGACGGATAGTATCCATAGTTTGCACAAATAAGGTCATTGCCACAGTGCTATGTGCAATTTGCATTCCCTCCTTCCTCGCACAGCCCAAGTACTGTTAACTGTCTGGCAGTTACTGTGGTGAATGACTATTGAGTATGAAATAGTAAAAGTGTCATACTACTTTTTAGCAGTTGAACTAGAGTCCATTGCTAGATATCCACACTCCAGTGGAGTGTTATAACTGGTAATGTTCATCATGTCATTTTGTCATTATACACATCTGGTCATAGGGTACTTGTGCAGTAATGAAACAGTAGTTGAAATGCTCCCTACTGTATATTTCTACACAACTCCTTTTGTTTTGAAATAGACTGCTGTTACCCAGGCCAAATGGTATGTAGGTCAATTTGAACGTGTTATCGAAGCCAGCTCCTCCAACAGGAATTTATATACACTGAACAAACATATAAAGGCAACACGTAAAGTGTTGGTCCAATGTTTCATGAGCTGAAATAAAATATTGTGCACTAATTTGTTTATATCCCTGTGTTAGTGAGCATTTCTCCTTTGCCAAGATAATCCATCCACCTGACAGGTGTGGCATATCAAGAAGCTGATTAAACAGCATGATCATTACACAGGTACACCTTGTGTTGTGGACAATTAAAGGTCATTCTAAAATGTGAAGTATTGTCACACAACACATTGCCATAGATGTCTCAAGTTTTGAGGGAGCGTGCAATTGGCATGCTGACTGCAGGAATGTCCACTGGAGCTGTTGCCAGAGAATTGATTGTTCCTTTCTCTACCATAAGCCACCTCCAACATAACTTTAGAGAATTTGTCAGTACGTCTAACCGGCCTCACAACCGCAGACCATGTGTGGGTGAGTGGTTTGCTGATGTGAACGGAATGCCCCGTGGGGTTTATGGTATGGGCAGGCATAAGCTATGGACAATGAACACACTTGCGTTTTATCAATGGCAATTTGAATATACAGAGATAGCGTGCTGAGATCCTGACGCCATTTTCGCGCCGTCCATCCGCCGCCATCACCTCATGTTTCAGCATGATAATTCACGGCTCCATGTCGCAAGGATCTGTACATAATTCCTGGAAGCTAAAAATGTCCCAGTTCTTCCATGGCCTGCATACTCACCAGACATGTCACCCATTAAGCATGTTTGGGATGCTCTGGATTGACAGCGTGTTCCAGTTCCCAACAATATCCAACAACTTTGCATAGCCATTGAGGAGTGGGACAACATTCCACAGGTCACAATCAACAGCCTGATCAACTCTATGTGAAGGTGATGTCGCGCTGCATGAGGCAAATGCTGGTCACACAAGATACTGACTGGTTTTCTGACCCACGCCCCTATTTAAAAAATCCATAGATTCATTTAAATTGACAGATTTTCTCATGAACTGTAAATAAGAGAAATCTTTGACATTGTTGCATGTTTGCGTTTTTATATATTTCCAGTTGATCTATATTGATCTGATCAAGCTTTCGATTGAATGGCAACCAACAAACATGTAATGTTTCTCATAGTGGGCTTAATCCTGCCTCCCTACTCTAGCTACTGTCGAGACTCGCTCTGTGATTTGTTGGCAGTGACAGAGTTAAGAATCTATTGTTTTTGTTTTGTGTTTTTTCCGCCACTACACAACTTCCCAATACTACGACCAATTTAATTGCAGGGAACATGTTTCCCTGGCTAAACCAATGAAAAACAATAATCTGTGTTTTAATGCCTTTTCCTGCGCTGCGTTGGAGAAAATAACAGTACCTTTCAGCAGAAAACAGGCCTTGGCTGTGGCAGGGTATTACTGGCTCTGACTGTGGGTGGACTGTCAATAAACACGCTACTGCAAATGAAGTGTGGAAAAGGCATGCTGTCATCTGATTTTTGCCATTCTTTCCAGGTTTTTTGTGTTATTATTTTTCCGGTTGACGCTCTTACACTTACGGTCTCATCAGAACACAAGTACTGTGTTATTGCCTCTGCTGGAACAAGTACTGTACTTTACTGTTTGTAATACCACACATATGCCTTACATGGATTTAACCTAACATATCCAGATTAGTCCCTTTCCTCTCCCCACTGTATTGGTTCAAACGTTTAATGTCAACCCATATAAACGGCATTCGCTGCACTCAACTGTGCCTTACATTGGCGTCAATACATGTAAAGAGGGACCGAGAATAAATGTGAAAATGTGCCTACTGCGGAATACCCAATGATCTGCTTTGGGTTCCATCACCCGAGGCCTGCGGGATACGACACCTATGCAGAAATGGGAGCTGCCAGGGAGACCACAATGGAGTCTCGCCTCTCGCACCACAGATTGATTCTCTCCAACCAGAAATGTCCCTTAATTCCAGTAGAGGGTGAAAGACGTCATTGAGACTGAACGTGTTCAATTCACACAACCTGGCTAGAAGACATGGTTACGCTAAGAATGGCTAACCTTCGAGGGGGTGGGGGGGAGCAGAGACTGCGTAGTGCTCCTGTGGGACTGTTAGCTTATTAATATTTGAAATATGTCTGGTTTGTTATCAGGGCAGACACAGCTGCTCCCAGGTAAATAAAGTCAGTTTCAGTTCATCAACACACAGAGACCTTTCATGTGGCACACGCGATAACGACCCACAATGCACGTTGTTGGGCGTCAAAGCGACCTTGCAGTCACATTCCCTCCATGCCGTGCTGTAAGACCGTATCGGACACAGCAGAAGACCTGCTATACAGTACACCTTCAAAAGCGGTGACTGAAATAATATGGCTGCCAACCTCTGAGAATGGCTGTTTATGTTGCTTTTGCTGTCTCTCCTCTGTACTGTATATGCAAGGCCCAGAGTCTGTAAGACAGTCTGAAGCATCTGTTTCCTCTTCACTCTGAAACTGAAAGTAGAGCCCTTGTTTGTATCCACCACCCTGTATGTTAGGATTTGAAACAAAATGGTGACTAATAAACAATGTCCATCTTTGGAAGGAAATGCTGGACCCCAGCTTTCTTTGTGTTTTAGAGCTGCGATCTGGCAGTTGGATCATTCCTTGGACAGTTACTCACCAGCTTAGATGCAGTAGATTGAGCCAAGCGAGCAGGGATGAAATTAAACTAGTGCAATACTGTATTTTTGTATTTACATGACCCATCATGATACAGTACACGTCACTCCTGCTTTTCAGGTTTGTCTATAGTTTGTTCAGACAGTTGAATGATCCACAACTGTGGGCACAGCATGACTTCACCATCCACTGCTGTGTGTCACTGTTTGCGTTCAGAGGCCCATCCCACTGTCCTATCTGACTGTTCTAAAAGCCTCCTTACCAGTCGTCCATGCAAACATTGTCAGGGCAATTAGCTGTTGTTGCCGATGCAGCAGGGCGTTAGCGAGGCCGCTGGTAATTCCTTTAGGCTGGTGGAGAGGCCACGGAGGCCCCCACTCCCTCTGTGGCCTATCCAGTCAGCCTAAAGGATTTACCAGCGGCCTCGCTAAACCCCTGATGCACCTGCAACACCGGCTAATTGCTCTGACAATGTTTGCCGAGACGACTGGTATCGCGTCCCTTAGCAAGATTTCAGTGCTACATTATGCAGAGCAGGAAGAACAGGAGGAAAGGGGTGGAGGGGGACCGGAGCATCCCCTGGGGAGGTGACATGATCTCCATTGCGGGGGTGAGGGGGGTAATTGGGACCATCAAGTGAATAAAATTGACTTTATTACATTAGTCGGGTCAAGGGGCACAGTACTGAACCCGCCTGGCATTCAGATGGCTGCTGACTCATTCCCCATGTCTACACACACACGCGGTTGTTTATCCATTTACCTGTCCTACCCTGTGATTAAGACTGATCGCCATGCTTGCGGGCAGCTGTCACACTTATGTTCCCATTATCATTCTAATTTGGAGGGTAGGGGAGACTGTTTGACTTTTCCTGATTCGCAGAACATATTTATTAAATCGCAGGAAAATATTGTCATCCACTACCCCGTGCTTATTGTTTTATTTTGGTCAGGCCAAGAATAACCAGTTGAATCCTAATGCCCTTGTTATTGTGATGCAGTGCAGAGTCGGTGGATGCTATCTGTTGCCCATCTCTCATCAATAAGTACCTGAAGCTGAGTACAAAACCAATGTCATTGTTTACACATGTATACAAACATCTACTTGAAAAATATATATTTCCACCCTGAAAGCTTTGTTTAATTGTTATGTGAAGGTTAGCATAGTGAGGTTAGCGATGGTCCTTGTTTATCCCTATGGCCGGGTTCTGACTGCTACCCTCGGACATTGCGGTGATTGGTTGATGTCTGGCTATGGTCCATGATGGGCATACACCCCAGCACCCCCATTATGCCTCCACAGCTGGATCCAGAGCAAGGCCCCCTTGTAGCCTGACGTACCTATCGAGGCATGACCAGATGTTCAGCCAACCACACTCAGGTCATCTCATGGGGCACCCTGGCCCTCATCCAAAGACTCATCCGAAGACTCGTCTTAGTACTGGTCAACGATGTGGCTCATCCATTCACTCAACGTAATTTAATTAATTAATTTAAGGGAATTTTTGTTTCATTGACTCAATGAAGGAATCGACAATCAGTGTTTTTGGACAGACCAACGATGGCCATGTTTTGAACGTCTCCTCCTGCCTAGTGAAATAAATGTGAAAACCTTTTTTTTTTGCATTTGAAGACAGGCTGCCAGACCTCAGAGGTTTTTTGATAAGCAGCCGTCCGTTTCTGGAACCAGTCATCTCATATGGCAACCGAACAACAGAGTATTGGTTACATTTGTATTTTTTTTACGGCGCGTCGTTATGCTGGTTGCTTCCAAACCGGTGGGTTAATTTCCGTGTTAAAGGGGCTTATCAGTGTTGGCCACATGAGTGAGAGCAGCCATATCACGTCAGGCCTTTGAACACGACCCCCCCCCCCCCCCCCCCCCGTCAGTCAGTCATTCACTGGGGTCTAACTAACTACTTTTCATGCTGCTGCCATGGGGACCGACTGTTATTACAAAGCCACCTATCAGAGCGCACATGGCCGTAATTAAAACCTTGCCCACTAATTCCAGACAAACACCAGATGATGCCAAGAACACCCTACTGGGACCATCTCTCTCCCATGTCCCCCCCCCCCTCCCCCTGCCCTTCGTTGCTCAGCACTGCTCATCGTCTACAAGTTCATTATGACTCACATTCGTTCTCTCGTTCTATCTTGGTTGCCAGTTGCAAACTGTTCCTTTTTGTGCCTTTTGTGGTGGCCATATTTTTGTCAAAGTCAGGAAGTCACACACAACCTCCTTTTCCGAGCTTGTGTTGTAGGACAGTCTCTTAGACGGGACCTGTAGGTCAATGATCCCCCCCACACACACACACACACACACACACACACACACACACACACACACACACACACACACACACACACACACACACACACACACACACACACACACACACACACACACACCACAACACCCCCCCCTCTTCACTAATAAACTACTAAACTCACTTCAAAAGTGCCCATCTTCCAGACAGGAAACCTCTCTCTGTCAGCATAAGTCCTGTAATGTGGGACTGGGGGGGTGGGTCAGTGTTGAGTTGATTTGGTCCTTGGGGGTGAGCTGTGTCAGGGAGAAGGGAAGGGAGTGAACAGACTGCAAGAGCAGCTGAGGGGCTAGAGAGTCACATTCCCTTTCTATAACCCTGACCATACACCTCTCCTTCCTCTGCCATGTCTCTGTTTGTCCCACTGACCATACACCTCTCCTCCCTCTGCCATGTCTCTGTTTGTCCCACTGATCCAGACCTCTCCTTCCTCTGTTTGTCCCACTGATCCAGACCTCTCCTTCCTCTGTTTGTCCCACTGATCCAGACCTCTCCTTCCTCTGTTTGTCCCACTGATCCAGACCTCTCCTTCCTCTGTTTGTCCCACTGATCCAGACCTCTCCTTCCTCTGTTTGTCCCACTGATCCAGACCTCTCCTTCCTCTACCATGTCTCTGTTTGTCCCACTGATCCAGACCTCTCCTTCCTCTGTCATGTCTCTGTTTGTCCCACTGATTCAGACCTCTCCTTCCTCTGCCATGTCTCTGTTTCTCCCACTGATCCAGACCTCTCCTTCCTCTACCATGTCTCTGTTTGTCCCACTGATCCAGACCTCTCCTTCCTCTACCATGTCTCTGTTTGTCCCACTGATCCAGACCTCTCCTTCCTCTATCATGTCTCTGTTTGTCCCACTGATCCAGACCTCTCCTTCCTCTGTTTGTCCCACTGATCCAGACCTCTCCTTCCTCTATCATGTCTCTGTTTGTCCCACTGATCCAGACCTCTCCTTCCTCTATCATGTCTCTGTTTGTCCCACTGATCCAGACCTCTCCTTCCTCTGTTTGTCCCACTGATCCAGACCTCTCCTTCCTCTATCATGTCTCTGTTTGTCCCACTGATCCAGACCTCTCCTTCCTCTATCATGTCTCTGTTTGTCCCACTGATCCAGACCTCTCCTTCCTCTGTTTGTCCCACTGATCCAGACCTCTCCTTCCTCTGTTTGTCCCACTGATCCAGACCTCTCCTTCCTCTGTTTGTCCCACTGATCCAGACCTCTCCTTCCTCTGTTTGTCCCACTGATCCAGACCTCTCCTTCCTCTGTTTGTCCCACTGATCCAGACCTCTCCTTCCTCTGTTTGTCCCACTGATCCAGACCTCTCCTTCCTCTACCATGTCTCTGTTTGTCCCACTGATCCAGACCTCTCCTTCCTCTGCCATGTCTCTGTTTGTCCCACTGATCCAGACCTCTCCTTCCTCTGCCATGTCTCTGTTTGTCCCACTGATCCAGACCTCTCCTTCCTCTGCCATGTCTCTGTTTGTCCCACTGATCCAGACCTCTCCTTCCTCTATCATGTCTCTGTTTGTCCCACTGATCCAGACCTCTCCTTCCTCTACCATGTCTCTGTTTGTCCCACTGATCCAGACCTCTCCTTCCTCTATCATGTCTCTGTTTGTCCCACTGATCCAGACCTCTCCTTCCTCTGCCATGTCTCTGTTTATTGTACTGATCCAGAACTGCTATCCCTCAGTGTGAAACTATAAGGGTCTGTCGCCTTCAACTATTTGAAGATAAACCTTGTAAGAGATTGATGAAGTAGATTTGTAATGGAATCTACCATACGGTAATCCACATTTAACATGGTGTTTTTCCCTACATATCTTACCACCAAAACCTATAGTCGAAAATCATGGCCCAGTTTCCAAAGATGTCATTCTTCTCATGTGGAAGAACGATTATTTCTGTCATACCCGTGAAATTGAAAATTTTCAGTCTGAAACAAAACCTGGTAATAAAATAAAGTCGACAGTCTACTTCAGCTGTCCTTTCCATGTACCCGGTCTTGTTATTGGGGCTTGTGAGCAGCATTACATTTGTCTGATTTTTCCAGTTTGTGTGTCCAGTCGAGCCGCTCTCGAATGGTTAAATGGAGCTTGCCAGCAGTAGGGCTGTTCAATTTGGCTGGCTGGCTGGCTGGCCCTGCTGCACGGAGAATTATGGCCTGAAATAATGCACTCGACAGGAGAATGAAAATCTCTGCTTGAGGTGTTACTGGGCTTCCTCTTCCGGGCGCCGTGTTAATTAAAATATACATTTATGCCCTGTATCAATGTATGGCTTATTTCCCTGTTATTTCCGTTTCCCTGGCTTCATAACACCAGCCTAGTAGCTTGGTGGAGCGCGTCTCATTTTCAGGACTGCGTTGCTTTCCTAATGGGCATCTCTGCTTGAGATGGCACCTCTTTAAATTGGATGAGCCGGTGATGGTGAGTAGAGGAGCGAGGCGCTTCATGGGGACACGTCTGTGTGCCGCTTCAGCTTTGGAATGTGATTTGTTGCAGGGTCAGGTCCCATAAATCGGTGCTCCCCACAGTCACCAGTCAGCAGGGTCGCGCCGTGTCTCACAACACAGAGGGGGAACTAGTTACAGCCGCAGCCGCGAGGTTAAAATATTTTGCAAAGGGGGAAGTCCCAATAAATCACCACACTTTTCACTCTCTCCCCGGAGCCCTCTGCACATCAGCCTTGGCTCCTTTAATGTGTGTTTGTGTATGTGCTTGTCGGACACGGCCTAAATGTGTTAGTTGGAATGCATATCTGCAACCGCTTGTGTGAGTAGTGGCAAAGGTATGGCTGTAGCACAATTTCAATGCTACATTTTTAAATGACTATTTCCTGTCAGATTGGTTGAACTTAATTGGTCTAAACGACCTATAAGGTTAACACTGCAATAAAGCATCTCTCACTGGAGATCAGAGCCTTACATCTACTTCCTGTGGTCTCATTTTCATCTGAGTGTGAAAACAGGTATCATTTCCTACAGTTAATGGAGTTCTGAGGAGAGCTGAAGTGATTGTTTTTAATGATAATAAGTGTACCCAGTGAAAGTAGTCCCTTTCCTCTCAGCGCTACGGTAACGAGACACAGCCTCTGACGTCCCTTCCACTCCGTCTGGCCTCCGGCAATCAGGCGGAGAGTCCCAGGTACTGGGCCACAATTATCAGCCATTATCATCAGTTTAGCAATTGAATAAGGCAATGACTGAACAAAGACGGGCACTTGAAGGCAAGTTCTGTGGGTGGTGGGGGGGGGGGGGGGGGGGGGGGGGGCTCTCTTTTCTCAAATGGGGAGACCGTTCCGTGACTCTCCCGCAGCCGTGAAAAAATGGCTCTACCTTAAGCACTATCAATAAAAAGGGCATAACCTTCATGAATTATTCACCTGACGATAATCGGCATCATACAACCACGCTCCAGGAGATTGATGTGATGGATAACTATTTATGTATAACACAACCAAACTTTGATAACGATACAATACACGCCATCAGCTGCAAGTTTAAAACACACAGCCTCAAGCCATGGAAACTCTGAGGTGTTAGAGGATAGACATTTCTACTCTTCTCAATTTTTCTCTTCGGAAATAAGCCATAAATAGTCAACCGGTTTGACTGGATACAGTTGTGGCCTGAAGCGAAGGCTGCATACCCCCTATAGATCACAAAGACACAGGCTCTTTCATTGCAAAGACCTCCCACATCATATCTGCAAATAACTCTGCTGTACCATTGCAGAGGAACACTGGAACAGAGGTGAACATCGAAGACAATACCCACACAATAGAGACCTTACGACACACAGCAGTTTGCATATCTGATCAGCACACAAGGACTTTCCTGTGTCAGTCTTCCAAAACCCTACGTGCCCCCCCCCCCATTATTTTGACTAGACAGATCTGTTAGTTTCTAAGGAAACAGATGGTATACATGGCAGAAATATTTGCAGGTGTTCACACAATCCACGGAAGCTGTTAAATTTTGTGAGACAAATGTATTATTGTCTTAAAACACTCTCTCAGGGTTATGGAACTGCTGGGTAAAGAGATGCGTCACTAAAAGCTTTGCCTTGACGGACTTGAGAGAAACTACCTGTACACAATGGACTCTGATAAATTAGCTCTGTTGACCAGAATTTGTTAATGTCATGTGTCACTTTGACTCAGTCACTGACTACTTACTTACTGACTTTATTGTCCCCATGGTGAAATGTTGTTGCAGTGTCATGTACACGTTTTAAAGTTGTGTTTAAACACAAAACAAATTGACAATACAACTTTCATAACAGTTACATACCAATAAAAAGAGACTAGCCTGCTGGCCTTACTGAGTCAATAGGAACATTATCCTGCTGGTCTTACTGGGTCAATAGGAACATTATCCTGCTGGCCTTACTGAGTCTATAGGAACATTATCCTGCTGGTCTTACTGGGTCAATAGGAACATTATCCTGCTGGCCTTACTGAGTCTATAGGAACATTAGCCTGCTGGCCTTACTGGGTCAATAGGAACATTATCCTGCTGGCCTTACTGAGTCTATAGGAACATTATCCTGCTGGTCTTACTGGGTCAATAGGAACATTATCCTGCTGGCCTTACTGAGTCTATAGGAACATTATCCTGCTGGTCTTACTGGGTCTATAGGAACATTATCCTGCTGGCCTTACTGAGTCTATAGGAACATTAGCCTGCTGGCCTTACTGAGTCAATAGGAACATTATCCTGCTGGCCTTACTGGGTCAATAGGAACATTACATTTAGCAAACGCTCTTATCCAGAGCGACTTACAAATTGGAAAGTTCATACATATTCATCCTGGTCCCCCCGTGGGAATTGAACCCTGGTCCCCCCATGGGAATTGAACCCACAACCCTGGCGTTGCAAGTGCCATGCTCTACCAACTGAGCCACACGGGACCCATTAGCCTGCTGGCCTTACTGAGTCAATAGGAACATTATCCTGCTGGCCTTACTGGGTCAATAGGAACATTATCCTGCTGGCCTTACTGGGTCAATAGGAACATTAGCCTGCTGGCCTTACTGAGTCAATAGGAACATTATTCTGCTGGCCTTACTGGGTCAATAGGAACATTATCCTGCTGGCCTTACTGGGTCAATAGGAACATTATCCTGCTGGCCTTACTGGGTCAATAGGAACATTATCATGCTGGCCTTACTGAGTCAATAGGAACATTATCCTGCTGGCCTTACTGAGTCAATAGGAACATTAGCCTGCTGGCCTTACTGAGTCAATAGGAACATTGGCCCGAGCTATTTAGGAGGGATATCACACCTGGCACAAATGACTGTCTAGTTGTGTTTTTCCTGCTGAGGGGTACCCTATACCTGCGCCCTGAGGGGAGTAGTTCAATGTAAAGGGGGTGGGGCTTGGGTCTAAAATAATTTTGTGAGCCTTGCGGAGGGCCCTGACCTTAAAGATCTCATCCAGGCCTGTCTGACTCCAAGTACCTTTCTTGCTGTGGTGATAATCCTTCTCAGCATATTTCTCTGGCTGACAGTGGCATTGCCAAACCAACAAACAATACAAAAAGTTAAAATACTCTCAATGAAAGGCAGTGAAGGTGGCACATTGTTTTTGCTGCACCTTATGTTGGGTGTTTGTAGTGACTAGTTACGTTTGTGACAAAGGTTGCATTCTTGGAGACCAAAATCCAGATTTGAGATGGTGATTCACAAAAGTCTTTCTATGATTTGATTGTACATAATACACAGCAATCAGATGTCTCCTATCCTTACCTGCTCTGCTGGAGTTGATTTGACATTGTGGCCTGGATGTGCACACTCAGCAGAGACTCTCTGGGAGTGGGTTCTCAGCTAAGACTGTGGTTAATCTCAAGGTGCACAGCACCTGCTGAAACTTAACTTTCCTCGTTAAAAGGTAAGAGGGATTAGAGGTACAAATCCTGGAGTGGCGTGAGAGCTCGAAAGCAGCCCAGTCCTCCACGTCGCCCATTTGGAAAATGTTGTTCGTTCCCCGCTCCGAGCGACCTCTGAGTCGGGAGGTGTGCGGTGTCGAAAGAGTGAAGTGCAGTTCTCTCCAGCCGAAATCCAACCGCGGGTAATGATTTCAAAGTTCAGGACCCGACAGCGTTCGGCCATAATGAGCGCCGCAGTCATTACGCCAAATTACATCGAACATGCCGCACTGGCCGCCCCCTTCATTGTTTCCTGAAAAAAAGCTAATTGGAAAAATGTAGTACCTCCAACCTCTGCTCTTTGATTAGCACTCGCTCTAGACTCAGAGTGCACGTCCCTGTGAGCTATATGAGTTGATACCGGGACTATAATGTGAGAGCTCCATTTAATGCAATAGATGTGAAGTCATTGATACATGGGTAGAAAGGTAACGATTTCCAGCAGGAGATGGAGACATTGGGGAGACGGTCCAGATGGTGATTATGGAAGGTGTAACAGGCAAGGAAAATGGACGGTTATAGTCAGTCTTCCATGCTTGGACTGCGTAATTAGAAGAAATACCAACACCTAAGTGAGTGAATTAGATTTGGCTTCTCCAATTTGTGGGATAAGTTATTTAGTGCCTTGGAAAAGTATTCTTTACATTTTGTTGTGTTACAAAGTAAGATGAAAATAGATTAAATTGTCATTTTGTTATCAACAACCTACACAAAATACTAATGTGAAAGTGAAAAAATTCGGAGAAAAAATAGTTTGTTTAGGCAAGCCTGAATTAGTTCAGCAGTCAAATTTGCCTTAAAGGAAAAGTTCACCCATTTTGAATGTTATATTGTTTTTGTGCATCTCTGAGTGACGTTCTATCAATTCCCTGGGTCATTTCATGATTTCATGTGCATCTCAGAAATTGGCGTTCAAGCAGGCAGAAATCCGTCCGGCATGACGTAGGACTGTGATAAAGTCTCTCTCACTACACTGGAAGTTAATAGGAGTACGTCTTTTAGATGGTGAAAACGTCTATCATACATGGCAGATTTCAATACTGGCCGATGTCATGACTCAGGAGGATGTCTTCTCTCAAATGAGCCACTGATCATATTTTTGTGATATTCCGACCTCAAATGTGTAATTTAAAGGTCTCTCTGGCACATTATTCCTATTTGTCTGCCTCTTTTGTCTAGGATGCATTGAATGGTGCTGTCACCAGAGATATTTCGGAAATGAGATATTCATTGGATTCCTAACGCCCCACCCTGCAGACTGTCGCCCAATCGCGTTCACGTTGTCATGCTGAGTCACGTGGTTGCTAAGCTAATCGTCATGCAATCTTTTCTCAAAGACTGTGTATGTCGAGAAACGTGCCTATTCTCCTCAAATACTTAATGTGACAATTCCAAAGATATATATGATATTACAGTATGTTAATTATCTCACATCTCGTAAAAGATTTGTAATGTTCTTGTTGCCGAAATTCGTGCTAATGTTTTTGAGCTAGCGTCCAATAGACTCCTTGAAGAGCCCTCCTTGCCCCAGAATGCACCGTGCAGCCATTTCCCATCTCCTCAAAAGTCTATCAGTCAGACTCCACCCGTGAGGCACATCGATCTGCCGATTGTAGACTCCTAAATTTAAGTTTAAGGCGATTTTACAGCTAACTAGCTACTTTACATGCTGATAAATGTTTGCTAGCTAGCTACCTAGCAATCCAGCCCTGTGTACTTTTGGTGCCTGTGGATACGGGGCATTGTGGATTTTGTAGTCGACTTGAGCTGCAACAGATTTCCACAACGATTTTCAATGTTGCTACCAACCTTTATTATAACGCCAAAATGAAACATTTGTTCACAAAAATATTGTTCTCACATATTAATGATATTTAACAATGTAAATTCAAGAAATAATATATGCAATTTTATCCAAAGCGACTTAGTCATGCGTACATTTTACGTATGGGTGGTGCCTGGCATGCAAGTGCCATGCTCTACCATCTGAGCCAAATGGGGCCACAGTGATGGTTGGAATGAGTGGTTTTGGGTGGATTTTCCCTTTAACAAATCACAACTTACAAGGACTTACTCTGTGTGAAATAATACAGTAGTGGTTGACATGATTTTTAAATGGCTACCCCTTCCTCTGTCCTCCCATAAATGCAACATCTGTAAGGTCCCTTAATCAAGAATTGCATTTCAAGCACCGATCCAACTACAAAGACCAGGGAGCTTTTCGAAAGCCTCATGAAGAAGGGCAGTGATTGGTAGATGGGTAACAATAACAAATCACACATTGAATATCTCTTTAAGCATGGTCAAGTTAATAATTATGCTGCGGATGATGTATTCAACCACCCAGACAAATCAGATGCAGTTGTCCTTCTGAACTGGGAGAAAACTGAGGATGGATCAACAACATTGTAGTGACTCCTAAATGACAGAGTGAAAATAATACAAATATACGTATAAAAAAAGGTTCTAAAACTTGCATCTTGTATGAAACAAGGCACAAAGCAGGGCTCTCCAACCCTGTTCCTGGAGAGCTACCTTCCTATAGGTTCACCCCAACCCTGTTCCTGGAGAGCTACCGTCCTATAGGTTCACCCCAACCCTGTTCCTGGAGAGCTACCGTCCTATAGGTTCACCCCAACCCTGTTCCTGGAGAGCTACCATCCTATAGGTTCACCCCAACCCTGTTCCTGGAGAGCTACCGTCCTATAGGTTCACCCCAACCCTGTTCCTGGAGAGCTACCGTCCTATAGGTTCACCCCAACCTTGTTCCTGGAGAGCTACCGTCCTATAGGTTCACCCCAACCCTGTTCCTGGAGAGCTACCGTCCTATAGCTTCACCCCAACCCTGTTCCTGGAGAGCTACCGTCCTATAGGTTCACCCCAACCTTGTTCCTGGAGAGCTACCGTCCTATAGGTTCACCCCAACCCTGTTCCTGGAGAGCTACCGTCCTATAGCTTCACTCCAACCCTGTTCCTGGAGAGCTACCGTCCTATAGGTTCACCCCAACCTTGTTCCTGGAGAGCTACCGTCCTATAGGTTCACCCCAACCCTGTTCCTGGAGAGCTACCGTCCTATAGCTTCACCCCAACCCTGTTCCTGGAGAGCTACCGTCCTATAGGTTCACTCCAACCCTGTTCCTGGAGAGCTACCGTCCTATAGGTTCACCCCAACCCTGTTCCTGGAGAGCTACCGTCCTATAGGTTCACTCCAACCCTGTTCCTGGAGAGCTACCGTCCTATAGGTTCCCTCCAACCCTGTTCCTGGAGAGCTACCGTCCTATAGGTTCACCCCAACCTTGTTCCTGGAGAGCTACCGTCCTATAGGTTCACCCCAACCCTGTTCCTGGAGACCCCTGCACTAAAGCAATACTGCAACAAAAAACAGCAAAGGAATACACTTGATGGCCTAAATGCAAAGTCTTATGTTTGGGGCAAATTGCAATTTTTGAATTGACTGCATCCTTAATTTCAAGCCTGGTGGTGGCTGTATCATGGTATTGGTATGCTTGACATCGACAAATACTGGAGTTTTTCAGTTTAAAAAGAAACAGGATGGAACTAAGGCAAAATCCTAGAGGTATACCTGTTTCTGTCTTTACACCAGAGACTGGGATAGGAATTCACCTTTCAGCAGGACAATAACCTACAGCACAAGGCCAAATCTACACTGGTGTTGCTTACGAAGAAGACTGTGAATGTTCCTGGCCAAGATATAGTTTTGACTTAAATCTGCTTGAAAATCAATGGCAAGACTTGAAAATTGCTGTCAAGTCATGATCCCCAACATCTTGACAGAGATGGAAGAATTTAAAAAAAAATTATGGGCAAATATTCCACAATCCAGGTGTGCAAGTCTCTGAGAGTTCCCCGAGAAGACTCAGCTGTAATCAATGCCAATGTATTGACTCAGGGAGCTGAAACTAAAATATAGTCGTTGCGTAAGGAATCAGCTCCCTGAGTCAATACATGTTAGAAACACCTTTGACATCGATTACAGCTGTGAGTCTTCTTGGGAAGTTTGTTTTATGTTCAAGTATTTTGTGTAGATTGTTGACAAATCAATTTTAATCCTACTTTATAACAGTCAAATATGAAGAAATCCAAGGGGTCTGAATACTTTTGCAAGGCACTGTATATCAAGTCTATTACTCCCTTACCCATCGTCAAAGCTTTAAGGTGGAGGCCTATATTTTATTTGTAATATCTGAAACCTAATTTCCGTAAGTAGTTGCACCTGGAAGGATGCACGACTGCACTGAGACAGTGTTATCATATGGACTTTTACATTATTCTTGCTTAATAAATCCTGTATTTACCCCAGTCAACTGTTAACAGGGCCCATTGAAAAACACTTCCTGTTCTTTTACGCCGGACACGTGCAGGAAATGCAACATCAGGGACAGATTGTGCACAATCAATGCAGCTCTCTCGGTCATACTTCCTTCTGTTGACCAAAGTGTATTTTTAAAAGGCCTCACTGTCCTTAGTCACTGTGTGTTCATTAGAGGGGGCTGTAGGCTCACTGGGCATGGCCAGGGAGTGACACTGCTGCTTCCAATCTCAAGGTTCTCTGCCCCATTAGCAGTGCTAATGTAGTTGAGAGGCAGCCCATGCTCTGTAAATGGTGTTTCAGGAAGCACAGCAAAAAACATCTACAAAGTGTTTAGTTACGGAAAATAGCAGGAGCATGACTTGCTATGTCGCAAATAGCCTAACCCTGGCTGGAAAGGTTAGGCATGGTATACCTGGCACAGTGAGGAAGAGGTTGGCATCATGTGAAGCTGGATGGTGTGGCCAGTCGCTCTGCTCCATCCCTGTCCAGCGCCCCACGACACAGGTGCCGCCCCTAAGCCGTGGACACCTGCCAGGCTGGGGAGCCAGCCGTCCCAGAATTCCACAGGGCAGCTCTCTTGAGAGAGGGAAACGAGGACGCTTCTGTCTTGGAGCTGTTGGGTCTCATTTTTACCGTGTTAGTTAATTCATAAGTGGATAGTTGGAAATGCTAATTTTGTATGGATGTTGAGTGTGGCTTTAAATATCATAGCAATTGTTTTAAGGCCCTCCCTCGTTATACATTACCTGCAACAGTAATTGGCATATACCATTATTTTAAAAAGTTTAATTGAACCCATTTAAGAGCAAGACAAATCATTTCATTGCCACGTTGCTAATTGGATTTCAAAATGCAATGTTGTGCTGAACAGTTAATAGTTTCAAGAAGGGTTTGACTTTTTCTGCTGTTTATTCCTCGTTCATCATGAATAGCTGATGAATGGGATTAAGTGCATCACAGTTGCTCTCTATTCCAGTATCCACCATATAGTAAAGATTATTAGGCTCATAAAGTTCATCATGACTGTTCTTCTTCATGAGGGGCCTTTTCATTGGGAAACTTCTGCGTTCCCTGACCATATTTATACTGGTGCTTTGTATTGAAATGAGTTGTCAAAACTCAATTATCAGACGCCCCCTTTAGGCAAACACTCCCCATCCTGGCCCCGCTCTCTGGCTATTCATCACTGGGTCTTAAACATATCCCATTTCCAATAAGCCCAACTTCAATTTACAAAGTACTTTGCATGTGAAGGTTAATCAATAAGTGGACAAACAACACATCCTGGTTACAAGAGCAGAGCGCTGGGGCACCAGCCTGAATCAGTAATCTGTGCACGGCAAAATGGAAAGTGAACAACCCATCTGATTCTAAACAAATACGCTCATCAACGAAATCCCATGGGCAACCAAGTGTGTGTGTGTACACGTTTGCATGAGTGCATGCAAGGTTATAGCAGCGTTCGTTTGTCATGGCAGAGTATCATTTGAATCCATGAATTGTTATTGATTTGTGTACTTCCTAATAGTAAATGATGCTTAGAGATTAAAGTTGTGTGTTGGAATATAAAGTGCCTTCTGAAAGTATTCAGACGCCTTGACTTTTAACACATTTTGTTATGTTACAGCCTTATTCTAAAATGGATTGTTTTTTCCCCTCTATACACACTACCCCATAATGACATCACACTACCCAATAATGACAAAGCAAAAACGGGTTTTTAGAAATGTTTGCTAATTTATTTAAAAAAAAAAACATTTCACTAAATATTCAGACCCTTTACTTAGTACTTTGTTGAAGCACCTTTTGGCAGTGATTACAGCCTTGATTATTCTTGGGTATGACGCTACAAGCTTGGCACACCTGTATTTGGGGAGTTTCTCCCATTCTTCTCTGCAGATCCTCTGTCAGTTTGGATGGGGAGTGTTGCTGCACAGCTATTTTCAGGTCTCTCCAGAGATGTTTGATCGGGTTCTAGTCTGGGCACTGGCTGGGCCACTCAAGGACATTCAGACTTGTCTGGAAGCCACTCCTGCGTTGTCTTGGCTGTGTGCTTCGAGTTGTTGTCCTGTTGGAAGGTGAACCTTCGCACCAGTCTGAGAACCTGTTCCTGAGCACTCAGATTTTAATCAAGGATCTCTCTGTACTTTACTCTGTTCATATTTTCCTCGATCCCGACTAGTCTCCCAATCCCTGCCGCTGAAAAACATCCCCACGGCATGATGCTGCCACCACCACCAGGGATGGTGCCAGGTTTCTTCTACCCCGATTGCTCAGTTCGGCCGGGCGGACAGCTCTAGAAAGAGTCTTGGTGGTTCCAAACTTCTTCCATTTAAGAATGATGGAGGCCACTGTGTTATTAGGACCTTTTTAAAGCTGCAGACATTTTGGGGTACCTTTCCCCAGAGCTGTGCCTCGACACATCCTGTCTCGGAGCTCTTTGGACAATTCCTTCGACCTCAGGGCTTGGTTTTTGCTCTGACGTTCGCTGTCAACTGTGGGACCTTATATACACAGGTGTGAGTTCAATTTCGTGTCTCATAGCAAAGGATCTGAATACGTATAAAGATAAGGTATTTCAACCAAAACATTTTTTTTTACATTTGCCAGCATTTCTTAAAACCTATTTTCACTTTGTCATTAATGGGGTATTGTGTGTAGATTGATGAGAGGGAAAAATACAATTTACTCCATTTTAGAATAAGGCTGTAACGTAACAAATTGTGGAAAAAGTCGAGGGGTGTGAATACTTTCCGAAGGCACTGTATGATAGACATTGAATCAGTCTGCCTTGTAGGACATGGGCCTTTCATACCAAGACCTGGAGTACTCTGATTTGTCAGTCATCCTTGGTCAGGTTGTGATGCTAGACATAATTAGTGACCTCTGAGGTTTTAGATCCTGTCAGGTGTATTTTCTATATACTCATCTAGATGTAATTTCTGGAGATTGAAAAAAATTATATTGTTGTGCATGGGCGGACTGGCCTCCTGGCATGTTGGGCAAATGCCAGATGGGCTGAAACATTTTTAGCCTGTCTATCTGTGTGGGTTATGCTTAAAATTATTATCTGGCTAATACTGGGGGCCTGAAGGAAATAATTAGCTGGTGTGGGGCCCATTTCCAGGAAAGAAATGGGCCTGTGTGGGGGCTTCAAGGGAAAAAATTGCCGGATGTGTTAGAAATTCCAGAACCGATTTCTGGTCCCAGTCCGCCCCTGCTATAGTGCCGTTTGCCCTCTCGTAGCTCCTTAAATTGGAAGACAGGCTGGCATGTACTCTGAGACAGTTGTTTAGCTGCCAGACACTCTGTCCTCTGTCTCAAGATCCCGCTCTTCATTAGAATAAATTCTTCTCCCAGTCCCCATGCTTATTTTATGCAAGTGCATGGCGTCCTCAATGATATTGCATGGCCAAACGTTAATGATTAAAATCCAAGTTTTCTAATCCTTTTCCCCGTCGACGGGGCATTGATCCGTTCTCCGAGAGCCTCCCATGTAGAAAAATCTCATTACCAATCTCGCTGACTCGTAGGGAGCTGTTTACACGCCATAACAATTCCGCTGGAGTGGAACCAACAAGACAATTGCGCTGAGCTGTGCGGCCCGACCAATATTTCATCTTCGCATCACTCTCTCTCTCGCTGCCTCAGCCCCACCCCACCCACTTGCACTGATCCACTCACTAACATGTTTAACCTCTTAAGTCATGTATCCTGCTAAAATATTTAAGGGCTTGTGTGAATGTGGCTCGATAGCTAGCGCCGTGCTCTTGCCCCTCCCTTTTCCCACCGTATAATGCCTCTTTAAACATGCATTAGCACAGCGCTTGTTCCATTCACCTGAAATTAAGGCCACTATTATGCACTTGTTCATATCCCTTCCTTCTTTCCACCGAGAAGGCCGCATCGCCGCACTTAGTCCATAATCCATTCAGTAGAGGATTCATGGTCTAATTCATCCCTTAAAGAAAGGAAAACAAAAATATATAGTTTAGTTGCTTGTCATCCCACCAGAAAGTGATTGATTGTACGATCATTTGTGGGAGTAGAGAAAATTGGGTTCGTCCAATCGGTGTTTGACTCTTTCATTTTAAATGGTCATTCTTCTCTCTCCCATGTCAAAAGCTCAATGAGGGGGAAAAAAGAGCACATGAACATCAACTGACAAGGTCGATACCCGCTCATAATGGGAGCTGGAAATGGCAAAGTAAAAAAAAGAATAATCTTGCACTCGCTCTCTCACTCTTTCTTTCACACGCTCTCCTTCTCTAACACACACACACACACACACACACACACACACACACACACACACACACACACACACACACACACACACACACACACACACACACACACACACACACACACACACACACACACACACTCCATAGAAATAGAAAACATTACGTTTTTTTTGTATGTCTGCAAAGCTCTGTTCTTTATGGAAATTACCCTCTGGTTGCTTTTAAAGTGTTTGCGTGTTAATTGGCCCTGAACCTGGCATTGTAGAGGAGAACAGTATTTCCCCTGCTGAGTGTCTTTTAGACGACACTAAAACAATCCGGCCCTGATGTGCTTCTAAAATAGTTGGCAAACGATGTGATGTAATCAGAGCCTCCATTGCGTGTGGATTGGGATACAGTAAATAAGTAAGCTATGGAGATGGTGAAAATATAGGCTAGCTGATGTTTTTCACTACTGGTACGAATGGAAAGGGTCATATAGTATGTCTCACCGCTCGCTGCCTGAGGTGTGTTAGGTTTATGTCCAAAGTGAGACTCGCTGTGTGAATTCCTGCATTAGTTTGATGCGTTTTTTATATTTATACCTCATGTTTTCCAAAATTCAGAAGAAACGGAAACTTGTAGTCTTCTTACCAACGCAACTGGTTGAGCCTCCTTTTAACCTACTATTCCTTTACTATTCCTTTACTATTCCTTTACTATTCTCACTCTCAGACGAGATGGTGAGGATACCGATGTAATGACCGGTGTTCAGGCAGTCGAGTAGCACTACACTGACAATGGATTCCTCCCTTTCTCACCATGCGGGTGATTTCACCCTTGGCGGACGCTCAGGCGCCAAACGCCCACTGTCTCTCTACCCACTGCTGTGTATCTCGTGATAAGGCCACGGCTCTCCGGCAACCCTTGAGCACCAAGGGTAAAGTCATCTGTGTCGGTTAGCGATTGTCATCAGCCAGTGCAACAATACAAATGATGCCAGTGGAGTTCCTGATTGGGTGACAGAATACTTGTAGCAGACATATCGCCAACAGAAAGCCTCCTTTATTTCCACGGCTGAAAAAGACAGTTTTATAACTCTAAGGGACAGGAACGGCACATGCCAGGTGTGTAATGTTCTTCCCATGCCAATTCCATTAGTTAGAATGCAGGCATAATGGTCTTTTTTTTCACATTTCTCACATGGTTGGTGCCACTAAACTCTCAAGTGTATCGGAGAGCTTAGCAACTGGATTCAGTTCCAGACCACCTGGCAGTAGAGGAGGCTGATACCTGAGATCATAACTCTCTCACACACACACACACACACACACACACACACACACACACACACACACACACACACACACACACACACACACACACACACACACACACAGCACAAGGTTTTTACAAGAATCATGAATGGATGGAGCTTTATAAGTGAAAAAATGCAAAGTTGAGTGAAATCTGGAAGTGTGTTAACTTGCTCTCATGCAACTTTTATACTCTATATACTGTTAAGTTGAGTTAACTGAAGATGCTTGTATAGTCAGAAGATTTTATTTCATGCCACCTGGAAATACAGGTTGGTGAATAATTGATCATAACAAAATACTCAAACATTATTAGCAGTAAAACAACTTATTTTAACAAATGGCATTCCTATATCAACACAAGCAGTGTGGTGAGTCTTGAAGAAACAGAGATGGAATATTCCAGAACACTTTATATTCTAGGACTCCATATCACTTCAGATGACCTTGAGCACCCCATATTCTCTCTGAGGGAGTCAACTTTTGTCTATGAAATTCAAATGGCGCAACATTGCCTCCTTGTCTCGTCTGTTTCTTTCCCCCCTGGAATATGACAGCTCTGAAAATAAAACGTATATCAAAAGAGAGAGAGATAAAGGACAACATGAAAGGGGCAAACAATCCCTTGAAAGGTGCTCTGTTGTTTCAGTAGTTGTTTCAAGGCAACCAGGAAGAGCATGTGCCTCCACTTATGAAAGGGTGTCCCTCTTTTCTATTGGTCTTGTGAACAAATATATATATAGTGAGTTGGAAAGGACAGAAATTGTGCTTCTGATCATGGCACAGGAGTTATGCCAAACGGAAGGCTAAAATGCAGCTTACCGCTATGCTCTGAAGGCACATTAGAGAGGACTCTAGTAATTAAAAGGCATAGTTTAGATATCATGTCAACGATTGGTGATGGAAGTTAATTTACAAGTTATGAAAGACTGAATCCCTTGAGGGAGCAGTGTTTTTCTGACAAGGCTGTCAAGAAAACATTAACTGGACCACTTTCCTAAACTGTATCTACAAACACCATTTTGTCATTTTTATCTTGGCAATGAACTTGCCAACATACTTTATAATGACCCAGCTCCGTACTCTTCAGTCTTCCTGTGTACTAACAACCAGCAACCATGCGAGAAACATTGGAATATGAAATTAATTGGAAGAAATCGTTGACGCCGGTGATCTGGTGGCCATGGGAACCGGTGCTGAGCCTCGAGCTTGGTCGTTATCATTGGCAGATGTACTGGTGTGTTCATCGCCAGGGGCGACAGAGTTCTGAGTTTTTGAGGTCAAGAGTGTAGCGTGGCATTGGGGATGGATTTGGGTTTTGGTTGTGGCTTGGGTGTTGGATGATGTCTGTCATCAGAAGATATCATATCTGTGTGTTCGGTAGAAGCAACAGGGAGGCTCATATGCTATCTCGAGTGTAGTAGTGAGTATGTATAGCCAGAAGTCAGATTGAACCAATTTACAAGGGTCTTTTGGTGAGCAGTGAGCTCTCATACCTATGAAATGACTAAACGGACGTTGATGCCAACTATGAGCCCAGTGGTTTAAAGAATTTTCTAATGGAGAGGGGGAACCGCCAATTCTAAAAAAGATTACCCCCCCCACCCCACTACAGTTTTTATCAACCTTAAACACAATCCCAGAGACTGCCTGAGTTGTCTGGGCTCCTTAACACAATTCCATCATTATTATGGAAGATCAAATTACCCCTCTCTTAGCTGCAGGCCATAGGCAAGATTTGCTTGGGAAATGAGAGGGGAGGGTGCACATTAAACACCCTGATCTGCAATTTAATATGAATTAAGTGGGAAAAGGCGCACTTTAGTGCACAATAATGTACACGTCACAGGAGGGCAGCCTCTGTCTTATTAATACTACAGCCAGGGAGAGGGAGGTACTATCGTTGGGTCATAGTTTGATGTGTAATTACAAAGAGGCCGGCGGATGACCCTGGCGCGAGGGACTGACTCACCTTGGATGACAAGCTGGAGCGACAACTACAGTAAAACTTGTTGCATGTATAGAGCTCATCAACTTGTCTTTTGTTCACCACTTCTAGGTTGAAGGCCTCAGATCCTTCCGAGCATTGCAAACAGTAGGAAGAGGTTGAATTTTAAGGCCACGGCTCTGTTTTAAATTTGACAAAATATACATAAACAACGTTCTTTGTCCCAACGTGGTCTTCCGATTATCGCCAGACATCCATTCAAAGCAAACTGTTCTTGTTTTGCCAACCCTTTCGCCATCATAGGTACTGGCTTGGAAATTGAGAATTTTTGAAATTTTTCAACAACGGTCCTCAACCCTAAAAGTGGTGTGGTCAAGGGCGTCCATTTGTTGCTCCTGGATTCGTCCGTGGGGTACCCTTCACTACCTCCAGACCGTATCGATTCCTCCCACTCCTCCTTCCGCTCTGCACTCTAGCCCTGGAAGGCCAACGCTGGAGCACAAATGGACTAATGAGAGTTCTGCCGATGAGACGCTGAAGCCCTATGGTACTGGGCACTTCAACGTTGCCATGGCAGAGAGCGTTCTACCGGCTTTAATGGAAGTGGGGAAGGAAGGCCAAGGACAAAGTGGTCCCTTCCCTGTTCTCTTCTCCACTCAGGATCAATGTGCCTGGGATCTCTATGAACCCCCCCTAAATCCTTCACTATCCCCATCGTCTAGGCTTTTAGGGCATGACGGGGGCCGTTAGCGACTGAACCTTCAGTAAGGAAAAGCAGAAAAATATATAAATAGAAGTAATGGAGCTGTATACATTAGTGACACTTGAGACTTTCAGATTTGCCCCTGTGCTGTTTGGGCATACTGCACTTAGTGAGGAGAATTTCAATGAGAATTCTGATTCATTGTTGGTGGGCCGTACATTCCACTCCTACACTCAATCTCCCTGTTAGTTTTGTACATCACGCTTAGTTTTTAGAAAGAAACAACAATCGGCATATACACAGTAGCTACTGTAGAGAGAAATATAGACTCTATCTCAGCTCGGGAATACCAGTTTGTGTAGATAATGAACACCTAGTAGACGAGCCAGAACAATGGCCGAGGGGCTTTTGCAGTAAAACAAACACCACACTCCGCTTTTTGGCCATTAAAAAAAGTGTTGAAACGGCCCTTTAAATGAGCTGCGAGCACGCCAGGGTCTTTCAAAGCTTCGTCCACGGAGAGGACCCAGAGCATAGAAATATAATGAATAGAAGGGGCTTGGAACCTCCTAACCATGGCAGAGGAAACAAGGGGTGAAGAGAAGATAAAGGGGAAAAGAAGACGTCCGCCTCAGTCAGAACAACAGTTAATGAATAACCACAACGTGACATTAAGAGAACCTCTCCCATCTCCGGAAACCCATACTGACTAGTGACTCAGTCATAGAAATAGAAGGAATATAATTTATTTAATTATTTATTTAACCTTTATTTAACCAGGTAGGCAAATTGAGAACACGTTCTCATTTACAATTGCGACCTGGCCAAGATAAAGCAAAGCAGTTCGACACATACAACAACACATAGTTACACATGGAGTAAAAACAAACATATAGTCAATAATACAGTGAAAAAAAAATAAGTCTATTTACAATGTGAGCAAGTGAGGTGAGATAAGGGAGGTGAAGGCAAACAGATATATGTATAAATAAATAAAAATATAAAAAGGCCATGGAGGCGAAGTGAGTACAACACAGCAAGTAAAATAAAAACTAAAGAAAACACTGGAATGGTTGGTTTGCATTGGAAGAAAGTGCAAAGTAGAGACAGAAATAATGGGGTGCAAAGGAGCAAAATAAATTAATAAATAAATACAGTAGGTAAAGAGGTAGTTGTTTGGGCTAAATTGTAGATGGGTTATGTACAGGTGCAGTAATCTATGAGCTGCTCTGACAGCTGGTGCTTAAAGCTAGTGAGGGAGATAGGTGTTTCCAGTTTCAGAGATTTTTGTAGTTCGTTCCAGTCATTGGCAGCAGAGAACTGGAAGGAGAGGCGTCCAAAGGAAGAATTGGTTTTGGGGGTGACTAGAGAGATATACCTGCTGGAGCGCGTGCTACAGGTAGGTGCTGCTATGGTGACCAGCGAGCTGAGATAAGGGGGGACTTTACCTAGCAGGGTCTTGTAGATGACCTGGAACCAGTGGGTTTGGCGACGAGTATGAAGCGAGGGCCAGCCAACGAGAGTGTACAGGTCGCAGTGGTGGGTAGTATATGGGGCTTTGGTGACAAAACGGATGGCACTGTGATAGACTGCATCCAATTTATTGAGTAGGGTTTTGGAGGCTATTTTGTAAATGACATCACCGAAGTCGAGGATTGGTAGGATGGTCAGTTTTACAAGGGTATGTTTGGCAGCATGAGTAAAGGATGCTTTGTTGCGGAATAGGAAGCCAATTCTAGATTTGACTTTGGATTGGAGATGTTTGATGTGGGTCTGGAAGGAGAGTTTACAGTCTAACCAGACACCTAGGTATTTGTAGTTGTCCACATATTCTAAGTCAGAGCCGTCCAAAGTAGTGATGTTGGACAGGCGGGCAGGAGCAGGCAGCGATCGGTTGAAGAGCATGCATTTGGTTTTACTTGTATTTAAGAGCAGTTGGAGGCCACGGAAGGAGAGTTGTATGGCATTGAAGCTTGCCTGGAGGGTTGTTAACACAGTGTCAAAAGAAGGGCCAGAAGTATACAGAATAGTGTCGTCTGCGTAGAGGTGGATCAGAGAATCACCAGCAGCAAGAGCGACATCATTGATGTAAACAGAGAAGAGAGTCGGTCCAAGAATTGAACCCTGTGGCACCCCCATAGAGACTGCCAGAGGCCCGGACAACAGACCCTCCGATTTGACACACTGAACTCTATCAGAGAAGTAGTTGGTGAACCAGGCGAGGCAATCATTAGAGAAACCAAGGCTGTCGAGTCTGCCAATGAGGATGTGGTGATTGACAGAGTCAAAAGCCTTGGCCAGGTCAATGAATACGGCTGCACAGTATTGTTTCCTATCGATGGCGGTTACGATATCGTTTATGACCTTGAGCGTGGCTGAGGTGCACCCATGACCAGCTCTGAAACCAGATTGCATAGCGGAGAAGGTGTGGTGTGATTCGAAATGGTCGGTAATCTGTTTGTTGACTTGGCTTTCGAAGACCTTAGAAAGGCAGGGTAGGATAGATATAGGTCTGTAGCAGTTAGGGTCAAGGGTGTCCCCCCCTTTGAAGAGGGGGATAACCGCAGCTGCTTTCCAATCTTTGGGGATCTCAGACGACACGAAAGAGAGGTTGAAGAGGCTAGTAATAGGGGTGGCAACAATTTCAGCAGATAGTTTTAGAAAGAAAGGGTCCAGATTATCTAGCCCGGCTGATTTGTAAGGGTCCAGATTTTGCAGCTCATTAAGAACATCAGCTGACTGTATTTGGGAGAAAGAGAAATGGGGAAGGCTTGGGCGAGTAGCAGAGGGGAGGGCAGTGCTGTTGTCCGGGGTAGGGGTAGCCAGGTGGAAAGCATGGCCAGCCGTAGAAAAATGCTTATTGAAATTCTCAATTATAGTGGATTTGTCGGTGGTGACAGTGTTTCCTATCTTCAGAGCGGTTGGAAGCTGGGAGGAGGTGTTCTTATTCTCCATGGACTTTACGGTGTCCCAGAACTTTTTTGAATTTGTGTTGCAGGAAGCGAATTTCTGCTTGAAAAAGCTAGCCTTGGCTGTTCTAACTGCCTGTGTATATTGGTTTCTGGCTTCCCTGAAAAGTTGCATATCACGGGGGCTGTTCGATGCTAATGCAGAACGCCATAGGATGTTTTTCTGTTGGTTAAGGGCAGTCAGGTCAGGAGAGAACCAAGGGCTATATCTGTTCCTGGTTCTAAATTTCTTGAATGGGGCATGCTTATTCAAGATGGTGAGGAAGGCATTTTAAAAAAATGACCAGGCATCCTCTACTGACGGGATGAGATCAATATCCTTCCAGGATACCCCGGCCAGGTCGATTAGGAAGGCCTGCTCGCTGAAGTGTTTCAGGGAGCGTTTGACAGTGATGAGTGGAGGTCGTTTGACCGCTGACCCATTACGGATGCAGGCAATGAGGCAGTGATCGCTGAGATCTTGGTTGAAAACAGCAGAGGTGTATTTGGAGGGCAAGTTTGTTAGGATGATATCTATGAGGGTACCCGTGTTTACGGAATTGGGGTGGTACCTGGTAGGTTCATTGATAATTTGTGTGAGATTGAGGGCATCAAGCTTAGATTGTAGGGTGGCTGGGGTGTTGAGCATGTTCAAATTTAGGTCGCCTAGCAGCACGAGCTCTGAAGATAGATGGGGGGCAATCAGTTCACATATAGTGTCCAGAGCACAGCTGGGGGCAGAGGGTGGTCTATAGCAGGCGGCAACGGTGAGAGACTTGTTTTTAGAGAGGTGGATTTTTAAAAGTAGAAGTTCAAATTGTTTGGGAACAGACCTGGATAGTATAACAGAACTCTGCAGGCAGTCTTTGCAGTAGATTGCAACACCGCCCCCTTTGGCCGTTCTATCTTGTCTGAAAATATTGTAATTGGGGATAAAAATGTCTGAATTTTTGGTGGTCTTTCTAAGCCAGGATTCAGACACGGCTAAAACATCCGGGTTGGTAGAGTGTGCTAAAGCAGTGAACAAAACAAACTTAGGGAGGAGGCTTCTAATGTTAACATGCATGAAGCCAAGGCTATTACGGTTACAGAAGTCATCAAAAGAGAGCGCCTGGGGAATAGGAGTGGAGCCAGGTACTGCAGGGCCTGGATTCACCTCTACATCACCAGAGGAACAGAGGAGAAGTATGATAAGGGTACGGCTAAAAGCTATGAGAATTGGTCGCCTAGAGCTACTAGAGCAGAGAGTAAAAGGAAGTTTCTGGGGGCGATAAAATAGAATAATGTACAGACAAAGGTATGGTAGGATGTGAATACAGTGGAGGTAAACCTAGGTATTGAGTGATGATGAGAGAGATCTTGTCTCTAGAAACATCATTGAAACCAGGTGATGTCATCGCATATGTGGGTGGTGGAACTGAGAGGTTGGATATGGTATAGAGAGCAGGGCTAGAATCTCTACAGTGAAATAAGCCAATAAACACTAACCAGAACAGCAATGGACAAGGCATATTTACATTAAGGAGAGGCATGCTTAATCGAGTGAATCAATAAGGGTCCAGTGAGTAGAGGTTGGTTGGGGTCGTGGCGATCCAGACAGCTGGCCGGGTATATGGCTATCGGTAGCAGCATAGGATGGAGGTCTGTTTGTAGATACCTCGTGCGTTTCCGTCGGTAGGTTCCGTGTAGTGGGGTTTTGTTCAGATAGCAGCCGATAAGACAGCTAACGATTAGCGGGCCTCAGATGAGCGTTCAGGTAACGTCGGGACGGAGGTGCCGGTTGGATAAATCCCTCGGGCAGATAACGTCGGCAGTCAGTCGTGAGGGCCCGGTGGGGTTCCGTATCTGCAGCAGCAACAAAAGAAACGGGTCCGGATGGTGATGGAACTCCTCAGCTGGCTAGCTCCAGCATGATTTGAGTTTGCTCCGGGGTCGACGTAAGCCAATAGTCACACGGTATGCAGCTAGCTAGCTGCGAAATCAAGGTGCAAGTGTCCAGAGCCTGCGGTTGGAATCCGGGGAAACTGAGAGAAAAAAAGTCCCGGAATGCTCCGGTCCGAGTCGCGTTGCACAAAAGTGCCGGTAGATTATCGAGCTAAAGGAATAGCTGATGACCGCAAAACGTGGGCAGCTGAAACACCAACGCTAGCCAGCAAACCGGCTAATTTCGGGGCAGCTACAGATTAGCTTCTGGCTAGCTATCGGAGTAGCTTCTGGTTAGCTTTCAGGCTAGCTTCTGAATTAGCCCCTGGCTATCTTCCACGATGGATTTTCAGATTGAGGTAAATAATACTTATTGTAATTGGTGAAGCGGGTTGCAGGAAAGCTTTTGCAGGAAGGCTTTTGTAGTTGAGTTCTTGGATAATAAAATAAATAAAAGATATGTGAAGAAAAGGTGTAAATATATATATATACAGGACACGACACGACAAAACGGAAAAAGACGTCTGAACTGCTAAGCCACCTTGGGTGTTATAATGGGAATCCCCATTCAAGTTGCCATGGTTAGAGGTTCAAAGCCCGTTCTATTGATTGTATGACTGAGTCCCATCCTGGCAACCCATGCTGACTAGTGAGAGGTTCTCTTAATGTTACGTTGTGGTTATTCATTAACTGTTGTTCTGACTGAGGCGGGCATCTTCTTATCCCCTTTATCTTCTCTTCACCCCTTGTTTCCTTTGTCATGGTCTTGTTATGAAGTATACAGGCTTTGTTAACGTATCAACAAACCTTGATTTAGTGTTGCCATAATCACGTCAGTGGTGAAGTGTTAGATTTGGATACAGTAATTAACGTACAGTATGTGCTGTGTTCGATGTGTTGATGTCATATTTTCCTGTTTCTGAATCCAACAGCTGGCCAGGTTATCTTCTACAAACACGTAGCCTGCTGATTAGGCCATACGTAAATCATTGAAAGCAGCACCTATTTTACTGTATCTACCTCCAACTGTCAATTATGTTTCTACTGGATTACCTCCCTGTCTAATTCATATTTAGGACATCAATAATTGTCATGATTTAGCAGTGCAACTCATGCTCATTTAAAACGGTTTGAATCGGTGACATCTTAAATGCACTTGATTTCTAGTCAAGTTTATTCAAGTCATTTATAGGTATTAGTGTGTTCAGTAGTTTCACTGACTAACTCTCCTCTCTCTTCCCCCCAAGGTTCAGCCTTCATGATGGTCAACACCAGCGGACGTTCCTCGGGCCAGAAGGCCCAGCTGCTCATGCCTCAGCTCAAAGAGAACGACACCCACTGCATCATCTTCCAGTACTATGTGGCGGGACAGCGTGAGGGCGCCAACCCGGGCCGGCTCAACATCTACATTAAGGAGAACAACAGTCCGCTGGGCATCCCCGTGTGGAACGCCTCCGGCCCCGCCCACCCCACCTGGCGCCAGGTGGAGCTGGCTGTCAGCACCTTCTGGCCCAACTTCTACCAGGTGAGATGGGATGGGGGTTAGTAAGATGGGGCAGGGGATGGGGGTTAGTAAGATGGGGCTGGGAGGTTAGTAAGATGAGGCTGGGGGTGGGGGTTAGTAAGATGGGGGTGGGGGTTAGTAAGATGGGGGTGGGGGTTAGTAAGATGAGGCTGGGGGTGGGGGTTAGTAAGATGAGGCTGGGGGTGGGGGTTAGTAAGATGAGGCTGGGGGTGGGGGTTAGTAAGATGAGGCTGGGGGTGGGGGTTAGTAAGATGAGGCTGGGGGTGGGGGGTTAGTAAGATGAGGCTGGGGGTGGGGGTTAGTAAGATGAGGCTGGGGGTGGGGGTTAGTAAGATGAGGCTGGGGGTGGGGGTTAGTAAGATGAGGCTGGGGGTGGGGGTTAGTAAGATGGAGCTGGGGGTGGGGGTTAGTAAGATGGGGGTTAGTAGGCTGTGTGTGGGGGTGGGGGTTAGTAAGATGAGGCTGGGGTGGGGGTTAGTAAGATGGGGCTGGGGGTTGGGGTTAGTAAGATGGGGCGGGGGGTGGGGGTTAGTAAGATGGGGCGGGGGGTGGGGGTTAGTAAGATGGGGTGGGGGTTAGTGGAACCCTGACCTGTTCACCGGACGTGCTACCTGTCCCAGACCTGCTGTTTTCAACTCTCTAGAGACCGCAGGAGTGGTAGAGATACTCTTACTGATCGGCAATGAAAAGCCAACTGACATTTACTCCTGAGGTGCTGACTTGCTGCACCCTCGGCAACTACTGTGATTATTATTATTTGAGGGGGTTAGTAAGATGGGGAGGGGGTTAGGAAGATGGGGGAGGGGGTTAGGAAGATGGGGGAGGGGGTTAGTAAGATGGGGGAGGGGGTTAGTAAGATGGGGGAGGGGGTTAGTAAGATGGGGGAGGGGGTTAGTAAGATGGGGGAGGGGGTTAGTAAGATGGGGGTTAGTAAGATGGGGGTTAGTAAGATGGGGGTTAGTGGGATGGGGGTTAGTGGGATGGGGGTTAGTGGGATGGGGGTTAGTGGGATGGGGGTTAGTGGGATGGGGGTTAGTGGGATGGGGGTTAGTAAGATGGGGCTGAGGGGGTTAGTAAGATGGGGCTGAGGGGGTTAGTAAGATGGGGCTGAGGGGGTTAGTAAGATGGGGCTGAGGGGGTTAGTAAGATGGGGCTGAGGGGGTTAGTAAGATGGGGCTGAGGGGGTTAGTAAGATGGGGCTGAGGGGGTTAGTAAGATGGGGCTGAGGGGGTTAGTAAGATGGGGCTGAGGGGGTTAGTAAGATGGGGCTGAGGGGGTTAGTAAGATGGGGGAGGGGGTTAGTAAGATGGGGGAGGGGGTTAGTAAGATGGGGGAGGGGGTTAGTAAGATGGGGGAGGGGGTTAGTAAGATGGGGGAGGGGGTTAGTAAGATGGGGGTTAGTAAGATGGGGGTTAGTGGGATGGGGGTTAGTGGGATGGGGGTTAGTGGGATGGGGGAGGGGGTTAGTAAGATGGGGAGGGGGTTAGTAAGATGGGGAGGGGTTAGTAAGATGGGGAGGGGGTTAGTAAGATGGGGCTGGGGATGGGGGTTAGTGGGATGGGGCGAGGGGCGAGGGATGGGGGTTAGTAAGATGGGGTGGGGGTTAGTAAGATGGGGGAGGGGGTTAGTAAGATGGGGGAGGGGGTTAGTAAGATGTTAGTAAGATGGGGGAGGGGGTTAGTAAGATGGGGGAGGGGGTTAGTAAGATGGGGGAGGGGGTTAGTAAGATGGGGGAGGGGGTTAGTAAGATGGGGGAGGGGGTTAGTAAGATGGGGGAGGGGGTTAGTAAGATGGGGGAGGGGGTTAGTAAGATGGGGGAGGGGGTTAGTAAGATGGGGGAGGGGGTTAGTAAGATGGGGGTTAGTCAGATGGGGGTTAGTGGGATGGGGGAGGGGGTTAGTAAGATGGGGAGGGGGTTAGTAAGATGGGGAGGGGGTTAGTAAGATGGGGAGGGGGTTAGTAAGATGGGGAGGGGGTTAGTAAGATGGGGAGGGGTTAGTAAGATGGGGAGGGGGTTAGTAAGATGGGGCTGGGGATGGGGGTTAGTGGGATGGGGCGAGGGGCGAGGGATGGGGGTTAGTAAGATGGGGTGGGGGTTAGTAAGATTGGGCAGGGGGTGGGGGTTAGTAAGATTGGGCAGGGGGTGGGGGTTAGTGGGATGGGGCGAGGGGCGAGGGATGGGGGTTAGTAAAATGAGGTGGGGTTTAGTAAGATGGGGCAGGGGGTTAGTAAGATGGGGCAGGAGGTGGGGGTTAGTAAGATGGGGGTGGGGGTTAGTAAGATGTGGCAGGAGGTGGGGTTAGTAAGATGGGGCAAGGGGTTAGTAAGATGGGGCAAGAGGTCGGGGTTAGTAAGATGGGGTTAGTAAGATGGGGCAGCAGGTGGGGGTTAGTAAGATGGGGCAGGAGGTGGGGGTTAGTAAGATGGGGCAGGAGGTGGGGGTTAGTAAGATGGGGCAGGAGGTGGGGGTTAGTAAGATGGGGCAGGAGGTGGGGGTTAGTAAGATGGGGCAAGGAGTTAGTAAGATGGAGGAGGGGGTGGGGGTTAGTAAGATGTGGCAGGAGGTGGGGTTAGTAAGATGGGGCAAGGGGTTAGTAAGATGGGGCAAGAGGTCGGGGTTAGTAAGATGGGGTTAGTAAGATGGGGCAGCAGGTGGGGGTTAGTAAGATGGGGCAGGAGGTGGGGGTTAGTAAGATGGGGCAGGAGGTGGGGGTTAGTAAGATGGGGCAGGAGGTGGGGGTTAGTAAGATGGGGCAGGAGGTGGGGGTTAGTAAGATGGGGCAAGGAGTTAGTAAGATGGAGGAGGGGGTGGGGGTTAGTAAGATGGGGCAGGGGGTTAGTAAGATGGGGCAGGAGGTGGGGGTTAGTAAGATGGGGTTAGTAAGATGGGGCAAGGGGTTAGTAAGATGGGGCAGGAGGTGGGGGTTAGTAAGATGGGGCAGGGGGTGGGGGTTAGTAAGATGGTGCAAGGGGTTAGTAAGATGGGGCAGGAGGTGGGGGTTAGTAAGATGGGGAAAGGGGTTAGTAAGATGGGGCAGGGGGTGGGGGTTAGTAAGATGGGGCAGGGGGTTAGTAAGATGGGGCAGGAGGTGGGGGTTAGTAAGATGGGGCAAGGGGTTAGTAAGATGGGGCAGGGGATTGGTAAGATGGGGCAGGAGGTGGGGGTTAGTAAGATGGGGCAGGGCGTTAGTAAGATGGGACAGGAGGTGGGGGTTAGTAAGATGGGGAAAGGGGTTAGTAAGATGGGGCAGGGGATTAGTAAGATGGGGCAGGGGGTTAGTAAGATGGGGCAGGAGGTGGAGGTTAGTAAGATGGGGCAAGGGGTTAGTAAGATGGGGCAGGAGGTGGGGGTTAGTAAGATGGGGCAGGGGGTTAGTAAGATGGGGCAGGGGGTTAGTAAGATGGGGCAGGGGGTTAGTAAGATGGGGCAGGGGGTTAGTAAGATGGGGCAGGGGGTTAGTAAGATGGGGCAGGGGGTTAGTAAGATGGGGAAGGAGGTGGGGGTTAGTAAGATGGGGCAGGGGGTGGGGGTTAGTAAGATGGGGCAGGGGGTTAGTAAGATGGGGCAGGGGGTTAGTAAGATGGGGCAAGGGGTTAGTAAGATGGGGCAAGGGGTTAGTAAGATGGGGCAAGGGGTTAGTAAGATGGGGCAGGGGGTGGGGGTTAGTAAGATGGGGCAGGGGTTAGTGAGATGGGGCAGGGGGTTAGTAAGATGGGGCAGGGGGTTAGTAAGATGGGGCAGGGGGTTAGTAAGATGGGGCAGGGGGTGGGGGTTTGTAAGATGGGGCAGGGGGTTAGTAAGATGGGGCAGGAGGTGGGGGTTAGTAAGATGGGGCAAGGGGTTAGTAAGATGGGGCAGGGGGTTAGTAAGATGGGGCAGGGGGTTAGTAAGATGGGGCAGGGGGTTAGTAAGATGGGGCAGGGGGTTAGTAAGATGGGGCAGGAGGTGGGGGTTAGTAAGATGGGGCAGGGGGTTAGTAAGATGGGGCAGGGGGTTAGTAAGATGGCGGCTGGAGGCGGGGGTTAGTAAGATGGGGCAGGCAGTGGGGGTTAGTAAGATGGGGCAGAGGGTTAGTAAGATGGGCCAGGAGGAGGGGGTTAGTAAGATGGGGCAGGGGGTTAGTAAGATGGAGCAGGAGGTGGGGGTTAGTAAGATGGGGCAGGGGGTTAGTAAGATGGGGCAGGGGGTTAGTAAGATGGGGCAGGAGCAGGGGGTTAGTAAGATGGGGCAGGGGGTTAGTAAGATGGGGCAGGAGGTGGGGGTTAGTAAGATGGGGCAGGGGGTTAGTAAGATGGGGGAGGGGTTTAGTAAGATGGGGCAGGAGGTGGGGGTTAGTAAGATGGGGCAGGGGGTTAGTAAGATGGGGCAAGGGGTTAGTAAGATGGGGCAAGGGGTTAGTAAGATGGGGCAGGGGGTGGGGGTTAGTAAGATGGGGCAGGGGGTTAGTAAGATGGGGCAGGGGGTTAGTAAGATGGTGCAGGAGGAGTGGGTTAGTAAGATGGGGCAGGGGGTTAGTAAGATCGGGCAGGAGGTGGGGGTTAGTAAGATGGGGCAGGAGGTGGGGGTTAGTAAGATTGGGCAGGGGGTTAGTAAGATTGGGCATGGTGTTAGTAAGATGGGACAGGAGGTGGAGGTTAGTAAGATGGGGCAGGGGGTTAGTAAGATGGGGCAGGAGGTTAGTAAGATGGGGCAGGGGGTGGGGGTTAGTAAGATGGGGCAGGGGGTTAGTAAGATGGGGCAGGGGGTTAGTAAGATGGGGCAGGGGGTTAGTAAGATGGGGCAGGAGGTGGGGGTTAGTAAGATGGGGCAGGGGGTTAGTAAGATGGGGTAGGGGGTTAGTAAGATGGGGCAGGAGGTGGGGGTTAGTAAGATGGGGCAGGGGGTTAGTAAGATGGGGCAGTAGGTGGGGGTTAGTAAGATGGGGCAGGGGGTTAGTAAGATGGGGCAGGGGGTTAGTAAGATGGGGCAGGAGGTGGGGGTCAGTAAGATGGGGCAGGGGGTTAGTAAGATGGGGCAGGGGGTTAGTAAGATGGGGCAGGAGGTGGGGGTTAGTAAGATGGGGCAGGGGGTTAGTAAGATGGGGCAGGGGGTTAGTAAGATGGGGCAGGGGGTTAGTAAGATGGGGCAGGTGGTTAGTAAGATGGCGGCTGGAGGCGGGGGTTAGTAAGATGGGGCAGGCAGTGGGGGTTAGTAAGATGGGGCAGAGGGTTAGTAAGATGGGGCAGGAGGAGGGGGTTAGTAAGATGGGGCAGGGGGTTAGTAAGATGGAGCAGGAGGTGGGGGTTAGTAAGATGGGGCAGGGGGTTAGTAAGATGGGGCAGGGGGTTAGTAAGATGGGGCAGGAGGAGGGGGTTAGTAAGATGGGGCAGGGGGTTAGTAAGATGGGGCAGGGGGTTAGTAAGATTGGGCAGGAGGTGGGGGTTAGTAAGATGGGGCAGGGGGTTAGTAAGATGGGGGAGGGGGTTAGTAAGATGGGGGAGGGGGTTAGTAAGATGGGGGAGGGGGTTAGTAAGATGGGGGAGGGGGTTAGTAAGATGGGGGAGGGGGTTAGTAAGATGGGGCAGGAGGTGGGGGTTAGTAAGATGGGGCAGGGGGTTAGTAAGATGGTTCAGGAGGTGGGGGTTAGTAAGATGGGGCAGGGGGTTAGTAAGATGGGGCAGGGGGTGGGGGTTAGTAAGATGGGGCAAGGGGTTAGTAAGATGGGGCAGGGGGTGGGGGTTAGTAAGATGGGGCAGGGGGTTAGTAAGATGGGGCAGGAGGAGTTGGTTAGTAAGTCGGGGCAGGGGGTTAGTAAGATGGGGAAGGAGGTGGGGGTTAGTAAGATGGGGCAGGAGGTGGGGGTTAATAAGATGGGGCAGGAGGTGGGGGTTAGTAAGATGGGGCAGGAGGTGGGGGTTAGTAAGATGGGGCAGGAGGTGGGGGTTAGTAAGATGGGGCAGGAGGTGGGGGTTAGTAAGATTGGGCAGGGGGTTAGTAAGATTGGGCAGGGGGTTAGTAAAATGGGGCAGGGGGTTAGTAAGATGGGGCATGGGGAGGGGGTTAGTAAGATGGGGCAGGAGGTGGAGGTTAGTAAGATGGGGCAGGGGGTGGGGGTTAGTAAGATGGGGCAGGGGGTTAGTAAGATGGTTCAGGAGGTGGGGGTTAGTAAGATGGGGCAGGGGGTTAGTAAGATGGGGCAGGAGGTGGGGGTTAGTAAGATGGGGCAAGGGGTTAGTAAGATGGGGCAGGGGGTGGGGGTTAGTAAGATGGGGCAGGAGGTGGGGGTTAGTAAGATGGGGCAAGGGGTTAGTAAGATGGGGCAGGGGGTGGGGGTTAGTAAGATGGGGCAGGGGGTTAGTAAGATGGGGCAGGAGGAGTGGGTTAGTAAGACGGGGCAGGGGGTTAGTAAGATGGGGAAGGAGGTGGGGGTTAGTAAGATGGGGCAGGAGGTGGGGGTTAGTAAGATGGGGCAGGAGGTGGGGGTTAGTAAGATGGGGCAGGAGGTGGGGGTTAGTAAGATGGGGCAGGAGGTGGGGGTTAGTAAGATGGGGCAGGAGGTGGGGGTTAGTAAGATGGGGCAGGAGGTGGGGGTTAGTAAGATGGGGCAGGAGGTGGGGGTTAGTAAGATGGGGCAGGAGGTGGGGATTAGTAAGATTGGGCAGGGGATTAGTAAGATTGGGCAGGGGATTAGTAAGATTGGGCAGGGGATTAGTAAGATGGGGCAGGGGGTTAGTAAGATGGGGCATGGGGAGGGGGTTAGTAAGATGGGGCAGGAGGTGGAGGTTAGTAAGATGGGGCAGGGGGTTAGTAAGATGGGGCAGGAGGTGGGGGTTAGTAAGATGGGGCAGGGGGTTAGTAAGATGGGGCAGGAGGTGGGGGTTAGTAAGATGGGGCAGGAGGTGGGGGTTAGTAAGATGGGGCAGGGGGTTAGTAAGATGGGGCAGGGGGTTAGTAAGATGGGGCAGGGGGTTAGTAAGATGGGGCAGGGGATTAGTAAGATGGGGCAGGAGGTGGGGGTTAGTTAGATGGGGCAGGAGGTGGGGTTTAGTAAGATGGGGCAGGGGGTTAGTAAGATGGGGCAGGAGGTGGGGGTTAGTAAGATGGGGCAGGGGGTTAGTAAGATGGGGCAGGAGGTGGGGGTTAGTAAGATGGGTTAGGAGGTGGGGGGTTAGTAAGATGGGGCAGGGGGTTAGTAAGATGGGGCAGGGGGTTAGTAATATGGGGCAGGAGGTGGGGGTTAGTAAGATGGGGCAGGGGGTGGGGGTTAGTAAGATGGGGCAGGGGGTGGGGGTTAGTAAAATGGGGCAGGGGGTGGGGGTTAGTAAGATGGGGCAGGGGGTTAGTAAGATGGGGCAGGGGGTTAGTAAGATGGGGCAGGGGGTTAGTAAGATGGGGCAGGGGGTTAGTAAGATGGAGCAGGGGGTTAGTAAGATGGGGCAGGGGGTTAGTAAGATGGAGCAGGGGGTTAGTAAGATGGGGCAGGGGGTTAGTAAGATGGGGCAGGGGGTTAGTAAGATGGGGCAGGGGGTTAGTAAGATGGGGCAGGAGGTGGGGGTTAGTAAGATGGGGCAGGAGGTGGGGGTTAGTAAGATGGGGCAGGAGGTGGGGGTTAGTAAGATGGGGCAGGAGGTGGGGGTTAGTAAGATGGGGCAGGAGGTGGGGGTTAGTAAGATGGGGCAGGGGATTAGTAAGATTGGGCAGGGGATTAGTAAGATTGGGCATGGGGTTAGTAAGATGGGGCAGGGGGTTAGTAAGATGGGGCATGGGGAGGGGGTTAGTAAGATGGGGCAGGAGGTGGAGGTTAGTAAGATGGGGCAGGGGGTTAGTAAGATGGGGCAGGAGGTGGGGGTTAGTAAGATGGGGCAGGGGGTTAGTAAGATGGGGCAGGAGGTGGGGGTTAGTAAGATGGGGCAGGAGGTGGGGGTTAGTAAGATGGGGCAGGGGGTTAGTAAGATGGGGCAGGGGGTTAGTAAGATGGGGCAGGGGGTTAGTAAGATGGGGCAGGAGGTGGGGGTTAGTAAGATGGGGCAGGAGGTGGGGTTTAGTAAGATGGGGCAGGGGGTTAGTAAGATGGGGCAGGAGGTGGGGGTTAGTAAGATGGGGCAGGGGGTTAGTAAGATGGGGCAGGAGGTGGGGGTTAGTAAGATGGGTTAGGAGGTGGGGGGTTAGTAAGATGGGGCAGGGGGTTAGTAAGATGGGGCAGGGGGTTAGTAAGATGGGGCAGGAGGTGGGGGTTAGTAAGATGGGGCAGGAGGTGGGGGTTAGTAAGATGGGGCAGGAGGTGGGGGTTAGTAAGATGGGGCAGGGGGTGGGGGTTAGTAAGATGGGGCAGGGGGTTAGTAAGATGGGGCAGGGGGTTAGTAAGATGGGGCAGGGGGTTAGTAAGATGGGGCAGGGGGTTAGTAAGATGGAGCAGGGGGTTAGTAAGATGGGGCAGGGGGTTAGTAAGATGGGGCAGGGGGTTAGTAAGATGGGGCAGGAGGGGGTTAGTAAGATGGGGCAGGAGGTGGGGGTTAGTAAGATGGGGCAGGGGGTTAGTAAGATGGGGCAGGAGGAGGGGGTTAGTAAGATGGGGCAGGAGGTGGGGGTTAGTAAGATGGGGCAGGGGGTTGGTAAGATGGGGCAGGGGTTTAGTAAGATGGGGCAGGGGGTTAGTAAGATGGGGCAGGGGGTTAGTAAGATGGGGCAGATGGTGGGGGTTAGTAAGATGGGGCAGGGGGTTAGTAAGATGGGGCAGGAGGAGGGGGTTAGTAAGATGCGGGAGGGGGTTAGTAAGATGGGGGAGGGGGTTAGTAAGATGGGGCAGGGGGTTAGTAAGATGGGGCAGGGGGTTAGTAAGATGGGGCAGGGGGTTAGTAAGATGGGGCAGGGGGTTAGTAAGATGGGGCAGGGGGTTAGTAAGATGGGGCAGGAGGAGGGGGTTAGTAAGATGGGGCAGGAGGTGGGGGTTACTAAGATGGGGCAGGGGGTTAGTAAGATGGGGCAGGGGGTTAGTAAGATGGGGCAGGATGTGGGGGTTGGTAAGATGGGGCAGGGGGTTGGTAAGATGGGGCAGGGGGTGGGTAAGATGGGGCAGGGGGTTAGTAAGATGGGGCAGGGGGTTAGTAAGATGGGGCAGGGGGTTAGTAAGATGGGGCAGGGGGTTAGTAAGATGGGGCAGGAGGTGGGGGTTAGTAAGATGGGGCATGGGGTTAGTAAGATGGGGCAAGGGGTTAGTAAGATGGGGCAGGGGGTGGGGGTTAGTAAGATGGGGCAGGGGGTTAGTAAGATGGGGCAGGAGGAGTGGGTTAGTAAGACGGGGCAGGGGGTTAGTAAGATGGGGAAGGAGGTGGGGGTTAGTAAGATGGGGCAGGAGGTGGGGGTTAGTAAGATGGGGCAGGAGGTGGGGGTTAGTAAGATGGGGCAGGAGGTGGGGGTTAGTAAGATGGGGCAGGAGGTGGGGGTTAGTACGATGGGGCAGGAGGTGGGGGTTAGTAAGATGGGGCAGGAGGTGGGGGTTAGTAAGATGGGGCAGGAGGTGGGGGTTAGTAAGATGGGGCAGGAGGTGGGGGTTAGTAAGATGGGGCAGGAGGTGGGGGTTAGTAAGATGGGGCAGGGGATTAGTAAGATTGGGCAGGGGATTAGTAAGATTGGGCAGGGGATTAGTAAGATGGGGCAGGGGGTTAGTAAGATGGGGCATGGGGAGGGGGTTAGTAAGATGGGGCAGGAGGTGGAGGTTAGTAAGATGGGGCAGGGGGTTAGTAAGATGGGGCAGGAGGTGGGGGTTAGTAAGATGGGGCAGGGGGTTAGTAAGATGGGGCAGGAGGTGGGGGTTAGTAAGATGGGGCAGGAGGTGGGGGTTAGTAAGATGGGGCAGGGGGTTAGTAAGATGGGGCAGGGGGTTAGTAAGATGGGGCAGGAGGTGGGGGTTAGTTAGATGGGGCAGGAGGTGGGGTTTAGTAAGATGGGGCAGGGGGTTAGTAAGATGGGGCAGGAGGTGGGGGTTAGTAAGATGGGGCAGGGGGTTAGTAAGATGGGGCAGGAGGTGGGGGTTAGTAAGATGGGTTAGGAGGTGGGGGGTTAGTAAGATGGGGCAGGGGGTTAGTAAGATGGGGCAGGGGGTTAGTAATATGGGGCAGGAGGTGGGGGTTAGTAAGATGGGGCAGGGGGTGGGGGTTAGTAAGATGGGGCAGGGGGTGGGGGTTAGTAAGATGGGGCAGGGGGTGGGGGTTAGTAAAATGGGGCAGGGGGTTAGTAAGATGGGGCAGGGGGTTAGTAAGATGGGGCAGGGGGTTAGTAAGATGGGGCAGGGGGTTAGTAAGATGGAGCAGGGGGTTAGTAAGATGGGGCAGGGGGTTAGTAAGATGGAGCAGGGGGTTAGTAAGATGGGGCAGGGGGTTAGTAAGATGGGGCAGGGGGTTAGTAAGATGGGGCAGGGGGTTAGTAAGATGGGGCAGGAGGTGGGGGTTAGTAAGATGGGGCAGGAGGTGGGGGTTAGTAAGATGGGGCAGGAGGTGGGGGTTAGTAAGATGGGGCAGGAGGTGGGGGTTAGTAAGATGGGGCAGGGGATTAGTAAGATTGGGCAGGGGATTAGTAAGATTGGGCATGGGGTTAGTAAGATGGGGCAGGGGGTTAGTAAGATGGGGCATGGGGAGGGGGTTAGTAAGATGGGGCAGGAGGTGGAGGTTAGTAAGATGGGGCAGGGGGTTAGTAAGATGGGGCAGGAGGTGGGGGTTAGTAAGATGGGGCAGGGGGTTAGTAAGATGGGGCAGGAGGTGGGGGTTAGTAAGATGGGGCAGGAGGTGGGGGTTAGTAAGATGGGGCAGGGGGTTAGTAAGATGGGGCAGGGGGTTAGTAAGATGGGGCAGGGGGTTAGTAAGATGGGGCAGGAGGTGGGGGTTAGTAAGATGGGGCAGGAGGTGGGGTTTAGTAAGATGGGGCAGGGGGTTAGTAAGATGGGGCAGGAGGTGGGGGTTAGTAAGATGGGGCAGGGGGTTAGTAAGATGGGGCAGGAGGTGGGGGTTAGTAAGATGGGGCAGGAGGTGGGGGTTAGTAAGATGGGGCAGGGGGTTAGTAAGATGGGGCAGGGGGTTAGTAAGATGGGGCAGGAGGTGGGGGTTAGTTAGATGGGGCAGGAGGTGGGGTTTAGTAAGATGGGGCAGGGGGTTAGTAAGATGGGGCAGGAGGTGGGGGTTAGTAAGATGGGGCAGGGGGTTAGTAAGATGGGGCAGGAGGTGGGGGTTAGTAAGATGGGTTAGGAGGTGGGGGGTTAGTAAGATGGGGCAGGGGGTTAGTAAGATGGGGCAGGGGGTTAGTAATATGGGGCAGGAGGTGGGGGTTAGTAAGATGGGGCAGGGGGTGGGGGTTAGTAAGATGGGGCAGGGGGTGGGGGTTAGTAAAATGGGGCAGGGGGTGGGGGTTAGTAAGATGGGGCAGGGGGTTAGTAAGATGGGGCAGGGGGTTAGTAAGATGGGGCAGGGGGTTAGTAAGATGGGGCAGGGGGTTAGTAAGATGGAGCAGGGGGTTAGTAAGATGGGGCAGGGGGTTAGTAAGATGGAGCAGGGGGTTAGTAAGATGGAGCAGGGGGTTAGTAAGATGGGGCAGGGGGTTAGTAAGATGGGGCAGGGGGTTAGTAAGATGGGGCAGGGGGTTAGTAAGATGGGGCAGGAGGTGGGGGTTAGTAAGATGGGGCAGGAGGTGGGGGTTAGTAAGATGGGGCAGGAGGTGGGGGTTAGTAAGATGGGGCAGGAGGTGGGGGTTAGTAAGATGGGGCAGGGGATTAGTAAGATTGGGCAGGGGATTAGTAAGATTGGGCATGGGGTTAGTAAGATGGGGCAGGGGGTTAGTAAGATGGGGCATGGGGAGGGGGTTAGTAAGATGGGGCAGGAGGTGGAGGTTAGTAAGATGGGGCAGGGGGTTAGTAAGATGGGGCAGGAGGTGGGGGTTAGTAAGATGGGGCAGGGGGTTAGTAAGATGGGGCAGGAGGTGGGGGTTAGTAAGATGGGGCAGGGGGTTAGTAAGATGGGGCAGGGGGTTAGTAAGATGGGGCAGGAGGTGGGGGTTAGTAAGATGGGGCAGGAGGTGGGGTTTAGTAAGATGGGGCAGGGGGTTAGTAAGATGGGGCAGGAGGTGGGGGTTAGTAAGATGGGGCAGGGGGTTAGTAAGATGGGGCAGGAGGTGGGGGTTAGTAAGATGGGTTAGGAGGTGGGGGGTTAGTAAGATGGGGCAGGGGGTTAGTAAGATGGGGCAGGGGGTTAGTAATATGGGGCAGGAGGTGGGGGTTAGTAAGATGGGGCAGGGGGTGGGGGTTAGTAAGATGGGGCAGGGGGTGGGGGTTAGTAAGATGGGGCAGGGGGTGGGGGTTAGTAAGATGGGGCAGGGGGTTAGTAAGATGGGGCAGGGGGTTAGTAAGATGGGGCAGGGGGTTAGTAAGATGGGGCAGGGGGTTAGTAAGATGGAGCAGGGGGTTAGTAAGATGGGGCAGGGGGTTAGTAAGATGGGGCAGGGGGTTAGTAAGATGGGGCAGGAGGGGGTTAGTAAGATGGGGCAGGAGGTGGGGGTTAGTAAGATGGGGCAGGGGGTTAGTAAGATGGGGCAGGAGGAGGGGGTTAGTAAGATGGGGCAGGAGGTGGGGGTTAGTAAGATGGGGCAGGGGGTTGGTAAGATGGGGCAGGGGTTTAGTAAGATGGGGCAGGGGGTTAGTAAGATGGGGCAGGGGGTTAGTAAGATGGGGCAGATGGTGGGGGTTAGTAAGATGGGGCAGGGGGTTAGTAAGATGGGGCAGGAGGAGGGGGTTAGTAAGATGCGGGAGGGGGTTAGTAAGATGGGGGAGGGGGTTAGTAAGATGGGGGAGGGGGTTAGTAAGATGGGGCAGGGGGTTAGTAAGATGGGGCAGGGGGTTAGTAAGATGGGGCAGGGGGTTAGTAAGATGGGGCAGGGGGTTAGTAAGATGGGGCAGGGGGTTAGTAAGATGGGGCAGGAGGAGGGGGTTAGTAAGATGGGGCAGGGGGTTAGTAAGATGGGGCAGGGGGTTAGTAAGATGGGGCAGGATGTGGGGGTTGGTAAGATGGGGCAGGGGGTTGGTAAGATGGGGCAGGGGGTTGGTAAGATGGGGCAGGGGGTTAGTAAGATGGGGCAGGGGGTTAGTAAGATGGGGCAGGGGGTTAGTAAGATGGGGCAGGGGGTTAGTAAGATGGGGCAGGGGGTTAGTAAGATGGGGCAGGGGGTTAGTAAGATGGGGCAGGAGGTGGGGGTTAGTAAGATGGGGCATGGGGTTAGTAAGATGGGGCAGGAGGAGGGGGTTAGTAAGATGGGGGAGAGGGTTAGTAAGATGGGGCAGGGCGTTAGTAAGATGGGGATGGGGTGGGGGTTAGTAATATGGGGATGGGGCTATTAAAAGGGCACATAGAACAGGGGGTATGGTTGTCTTTAAGGGCCCTACTGTTCAGGAAATGTAATGTTTTGTTCAAGTCAAAGTCCTGTTGTACTGTGGCCAGGTAGGAAACAGTAGACAGTGTTGTTTTGCTCTGGGGGGCTGTACATCCAGACTGATGTAACTGATGTAGATTAATGTTGGTGGAGATGAGAACCCATCAGACATGTTCCTAGCAAGAGATCCATTTTTAAACACCGCCCATTAGCATGGCATAATAATATTAAACTCTGTCAGAGTCCATGTGTTGTCATTGCAGCTCTATGGCAGTACAGTAGATACATTCTCCCAAGGTCTCTGGAGGTCAAACCACTTTCTAGCATCACTCTCAGGCTGCAGAGCTGCGGATTTCCAGCCCAGGAAATTACCTCTCACACCAAATGTTTGGTTTCCTCCCACACAGGGTCACAGACACGCGCGCGCAGGGTCAGCATTGCCAGTGCTGACACAATGGAAACACACACAGGCCTGTGAGGTTTTCCCTTCGAGAGACTGATGGGGAAGAGGGATAAATACTTCTCCACGTTTCCCCAGAGAAATCACCTCCACCTGTTCCCCAGAGAAATCACCTCCACCTGTTCCCCAGAGAAATCACCTCCACCTGTTCCCCAGAGAAATCACCTCCACCTGTTCCCCAGAGAAATCAACTCCACCTGTTCCCCAGAGAAATCACCTCCACCTGTTCCCCAGAGAAATCACCTCCACCTGTTCCCCAGAGAAATCAACTCCACCTGTTCCCCAGAGAAATCACCTCCACCTGTTCCCCAGAGAAATCACCTCCACCTGTTCCCCAGAGAAATCACCTCCACCTGTTCCCCAGAGAAATCACCTCCACCTGTTCCACAGAGAAATCACCTCCACCTGTTCCCCAGAGAAATCACCTCCACCTGTTCCCCAGAGAAATCACCTCCACCTGTTCCCCAGAGAAATCACCTCCACCTGTTCCCCAGAGAAATCACCTCCACCTGTTCCCCAGAGAAATCAACTCCACCTGTTCCCCAGAGAAATCAACTCCACCTGTTCCCCAGAGAAATCACCTCCACCTGTTCCCCAGAGAAATCAACTCCACCTGTTCCCCAGAGAAATCACCTCCACCTGTTCCCCAGAGAAATCACCTCCACCTGTTCCCCAGAGAAATCACCTCCACCTGTTCCCCAGAGAAATCACCTCCACCTGTTCCCCAGAGAAATCACCTCCACCTGTTCCCCAGAGAAATCACCTCCACCTGTTCCCCAGAGAAATCACCTCCACCTGTTCCCCAGAGGCACTGGGCAGAAGGAGACTCTCGTTCGACTCCGCCATCCAGAGAAATGACACTGAGCATAATTTGCGAGGAATGCAAAATTGTGACTTGTTGTTACCCTCTCAGATTAACAATGAAAAAGCGTCCTCTTCAAAGCTCTACACCTAATGACAATGTAGCAAGTAATTATGGGGTTTCTGTAATTGCAAATGAAAACCACCTGAAATACAGTACCTACTTTGTCACTTATTTGTAATTACAGCATATGGTTCTCTCTCCACTCCGTTTACACTGCCAGTCCATCAGCACAGGTCTTGTTACATAGCAATGTTTGGGTCGCTCTTGAGAAACGTTTAATTGGATAACGCCTTGCATTTCGAATATGGTCATTTCCTTCTTCAGACCGTCATACTCTGATCTTGATCCTGACATTTTGCGTCGTTCATCTCTGCCTGCTCTGTTATTCCAATTCCATTTAGAGACACAATCACAATTACCAGGTGAACTGTAAAGGAACACTGGCAACATAGCATAATTATTTAATCAGGGAGGCTGGGCGCTAGGGAGGGAGGCTGGGCGCTAGGGATTGAGGCTGGGCGCTAGGGAGGGAGGCTGGGCGCTAGGGAGGGAGGCTGGGCGCTAGGGAGGGAGGCTGGGCGCTAGGGAGGGAGGCTGGGTGCTAGGGAGGGAGGGCGGAGGTTGTGCGCAAGTGAGGGAGAGGGAGGGTAAGAGAACCAGGAGGGTCATCTCTTCTACATCTGTTATTATGCATGAGATCAGTCTTTTGTTCTTAGGAAGTTTCAAAAACTTACTGACAACACATTTTGTAAAAGATGTGGAGAATCTGATGTTCCACTAAGGACAACATGTAGTAAAGTAATAAACACGAACACCAGAGGAGCACTACTCACTTTAGATTCCGCATTATGCAAAAGAAAAGCAAACTTAGTTCTCCAGCACCCACTAACCACATGAACGTTTTCATGGCTAATTGAGCTCATTAACGAGATGCAGCTAATGTAGGAGATAAACCAAAACACGAGGGCATGAGGGGGAGGGCGGGAGGAGGAGGGGGAGGGCAGGAGGGGGAGGGCGGGAGGAGGAGGGGGAGGAGGGGGAGGGAGGGGTGTTTGGGGGTCCGCTGGGGTCGAGCAGGTTGCTTAGCATCACCACGGCGACAAACATTAACAACCTGAGGTTTAATTACCTCTGCGGCACGTCGTGACATTTCACACTCTGGTGTTTACTTTTCATTTCCTTTTTGAAAATTAGGCCCTCGTAAAGGCATAATTAGCGGCCGAGGCGTCTGCCGTCGCTCAAAAGGAAGCGAGAGAGAGGAGGAGAGGGATGGAAGTCTATTAAAACCCATTTGAATGGTTTTAATAAAGGCATCTCGTTTGGCCTCAGCTCAACAATGTTATCTTGTGGCTAATGACTCATTTTCATCCTCTTTGTTTGCGGTGCATTGGGACTAGTGTGTTTGGGTCCTCCATGGTAACACACACAGAAAAGGCCATTTTTAAGCAGGTTCCATTGGACTAGATATGGTCCCTCAACAATACATCCTACTTCAGCTGATGTGGTAGGCTTGAGGAATGGAGTAAAGATCATTTCGACATCCAGTTCTGGGCTTTGGACATCAGACTGATATGAGGTGTGCATGCACACAGCTGTGAGGCCTAGGGTTGTGTCCTAAATGGTTCCCTATTCCCTACTTTTGACCAGGGCCCTATATAGGGAATAGGGTGTTGTTTTGATGCTGTCTACCTCACTGTGTCTGCTGTATTGAAGGAGTTTGAACAGAATCATGGGTAGAATGGGAGCTGGATATAAAGTGTAGCCTATAGCGTTGCAATCTCCTCTAAATTGATTTGTCCTTGGGACGTATTCTGCTTAGATCACAAATCACATTTTATTTGTCAAATGCTTCATAAACAACAGGTGTAGACTAACAGTGATGCTTACTTACGGGTCCTTTTCCAACAATGCAGAGATAAAGATAAAATAATAGTGGCAGAAATAGTGACAGAACCTCCGCTCAGCATGAACAGGAAGGCGGCCCCTGCGTCTTTAACCAGCTGCATCCTGACAGATAAGGGCCATGGGGGGGGGGGGGGGGGGGGGGAATAGAGAACAGCATTGGGGAAATAGAGAAGCAGACATCACTCTACTGGGAAATAGAGGAGCAGACATCGCTCTACTGGGAAGCGGAGGAGCAGACATCGCTCTACTGGGAAGCGGAGGAGCAGACATCGCTCTACTGGGAAGCGGAGGAGCAGACATCGCTCTACTGGGAAGCGGAGGAGCAGACATCGCTCTACTGGGAAGCGGAGGAGCAGACATCGCTCTACTGGGAAGCGGAGGAGCAGACATCGCTCTACTGGGAAGCGGAGGAGCAGACATCGCTCTACTGGGAAGCGGAGGAGCAGACATCGCTCTACTGGGAAGCGGAGGAGCAGACATCGCTCTACTGGGAAGCGGAGGAGCAGACATCGCTCTACTGGGAAGCGGAGGAGCAGACATCGCTCTACTGGGAAGCGGAGGAGCAGACATCGCTCTACTGGGAAGCGGAGGAGCAGACATCGCTCTACTGGGAAGCGGAGGAGCAGACATCGCTCTACTGGGAAGCGGAGGAGCAGACATCGCTCTACTGGGAAGCGGAGGAGCAGACATCGCTCTACTGGGAAGCGGAGGAGCAGACATCGCTCTACTGGGAAGCGGAGGAGCAGACATCGCTCTACTGGGAAGCGGAGGAGCAGACATCGCTCTACTGGGAAGCGGAGGAGCAGACATCGCTCTACTGGGAAGCGGAGGAGCAGACATCGCTCTACTGGGAAGCGGAGGAGCAGACATCGCTCTACTGGGAAGCGGAGGAGCAGACATCGCTCTACTGGGAAGCGGAGGAGCAGACATCGCTCTACTGGGAAGCGGAGGAGCAGACATCGCTCTACTGGGAAGCGGAGGAGCAGACATCGCTCTACTGGGAAGCGGAGGAGCAGACATCGCTCTACTGGGAAGCGGAGGAGCAGACATCGCTCTACTGGGAAGCGGAGGAGCAGACATCGCTCTACTGGGAAGCGGAGGAGCAGACATCGCTCTACTGGGAAGCGGAGGAGCAGACATCGCTCTACTGGGAAGTAGACTGTATCATTTCCCAGCTTCTCCCTCCTCCCTCACTCAACATGCAGTGAATGGAAGCACAGGAGCCATCTCGGTCTGTTTTCCGTCTCATGGATTGAATAATGGTGGCGACTCTCTCCAACCGATGCTTACACCCATCCAAAGCTTTTAAATCCATGATGGGGACTGTATAGAGCATTGGGAGGAAATGAGCCTTCTCTATGGCCAGTTTTCTAGATCACAGGAAGTGCACTAGGGATGCTCTTTATGTTTGTGCCTACTACCAACCTCTCACCTCCCTCTCTTTCTCTCCTCCCCTCTGCAGATTGTCTTTGAGGCTGTGAGCACAGGACAACGAGGCCTACTGGCCATCAAGGGCATCATCTTGCAAGGCCACCAGTGCAGTAAGTCTCCATTGCTACGCACGCACGCACACAATGAATGTGTTATGTATTCAAGTCCCATAGCTCACTGGGTTATCACTCTTCAGGCCCCCCCCTCCCTAATCTCTCGCTCCTCACTAGTTATATTGCTGTCACCTACCGACCCATGTCTTTGCTATATAGTGAACTCCATATAGGTATGTTACTGGGCAATATATTTCCAGCCCGTCCTGTGACATGAATGAAGCCAGGATATACTTAAATGTAATACTACACAGCCCGTCATATTAAATGTGTTTCACTGAGACAAAGGCAAAAAGAGGGGAGGGGAGCAAGCATCCTGTCATTCTCCTGCTCTCCAGGAAAGACTCCCTGATACACAATCCTCCCCCAGATTTGTGAAATTCTGTGCGAGTAAGCTAGACTAAATGCCTCGGATAGAACTCACAGATCTGCTTAGCCATGTAGCCAGGTGCCGAGGAAGACCCCTCTGCCGAGGAACACCACTCCACAAAGAATGTGTGAGGATTCACTCCGAGTGCGTAGATTGGTCTTCACACCGCACACATTATGTTGAATGAAGATATAAACACCCAGAAACATCTCACATTTTTCTGCATCACATTTCAGTTTTGTATAGTTGTTTTATTAGCAACGTTGCTGCGTAGAGTGATGTATGACTTTCCAAGGGCACTCAACAGATTACGTGTCAACAAAGAGAGGTACTTAGCTCATGAGACCGTTAACTTCTTTTTGAGTTTGGCCCAGGTTCAGGTTTGTTTCCCAGGTGAAGCAGGGCAATACCATTAGCCCTCAGCTCCAAAGATTGGGGGAGTGCTGAGCTGGGAGATATCAGGGCCGCAGTTACTTCACAAGAGCTTTTTTAATTGCCTACCACAGAGTTCCGTGGCGTGTACCTCATCTCAGATATCAGAATCAAGGTCGTCGCCTGCCACGGCCCGCCCGCTTCGAACACAGAGAGACAAGGGGGAGCTAATTAAAAAGTCCTTTACATAATTTGATTAGCATGGACTTTCATCCTTGCGTTAGTGAGGTGGTGATCCAACTTCCATTAGACATTCAGATTGACCCAGATACGTCAGCTTTGTTGTTAGTTCAGCTGCCTGACTAAGGGGACAACCCCCCCCCCCCCCCCCTTTATCTCTCTCTCTCTCACACACACACGCACACAGTACCAACAAGGCTACAAGGAAGCATGTTTTGTTCCCTGTGTAGTGGCTTCCTTTCCTCTTTACCATAGCCACTGCCCAAGCCTGAAGCAGGGTTGTTTCTATAGGTCTCTATAGATGTAGTGGCTTCCTTTCCTCTTTACCATAGCCACTGCCCAAGCCTGAAGCGGGATTGTTTCGTACGCATACAGTCCACACTCAACGTTTCCAAACGGCCAAACATTCAATGACATCCAGGGATATGGTGCAACAAAAATGTTTATTCTTCTTATATGTAACAAAAAAATGATTATCCAATCAACTTAAATCAGAGATTACTTGACATGGAAAATACATAATATGACCTCTGTCTGTCTGTCTGTCTGTCTGTCTGTCTGTCTGTCTGTCTGTCTGTCTGTCTGTCTGTCTGTCTGTCTGTCTGTCTGTCTGTCTGTCTGTCTGTCTCTCTGTCTCTGTCTCTGTCTCTGTCTCTGTCTCTGTCTCTGTCTCTGTCTCTGTCTCTGTCTCTGTGTCTGTCTGTCTGTGTCTGTCTGTGTCTGTCTGTGTCTGTCTGTCTGTCTGTCTGTCTGTCTGTCTGTGTCTGTCTGTCTGTGTCTGTCTGTCTGTGTCTGTCTGTCTCTGTCTGTCTGTCTCTGTCTGTCTGTCTCTGTCTGTCTGTCTGTGTCTGGTCAAAAAACTATACCGCTCCCGCGTCTAGCAAAGACTCCTCCCCCCGAAGGCCCAACTTCCTGCCTTTATCCTAACACACTTACTACAGCACAATGAATGGGCAAGAGGGGGGGAGGGGGCAAAAACTAAGTTACACTAACAACAAATGAATATATCTCAATCAGGTAAATAAAAATTCTAAAGGTACATCCCTAATATTTCATCATATACATTAATATTTAATATATTTACACAAATGTACATGGAGCTCTGTATGTTCTGTCTTTCATACAAATATGTCCAAATCGGCTCTAACACCCTGTAATGGGAATTTCAAGATGAGGAGAGCAGTCATTGATAAAGTCTATCAAAATCAATCTAGTTTAATTACAAGTTGCAACAGACACCTCCAGCACAGAAGCAGAGAAAATGTCTAACTGGCCTTCTCTAAGCAGGCCGTTATGTTCTAATCTCACAACACCAATGTTCTGTAAACAGCCGCCGAGAGGCTTGTAGGAATTCACAACGTCAGCTACTACAGAGTCACACAGTGCCACAGAATACAATAGCAATCAGTATCCTCTGTCCTTGTACCTCCAGTCTGGCGTCATTCACTGTCAACAGATATGAATGCAATCCAAAACATTCAGTAGCAAGTTGTGGCCATCAACCCATACACAAATGAGTGTCACACATAGAACCCTGGAAATCAGGTGTGTTACAGAAAGGGAAACATGTAAATGTGATAAGTATTTGATAATTGATAATTGTAAACTGAATATGAACTGTATTCGTCTTAAATTTCCCCATTTACACCGCCAAAACACAGGGTGCTCTGAACACAGGCGCGAGACATTTGTTTTTGGCCCCATTTTGATCTGACCCCTGACCCCCCCTCCCCCCCCCCCCCCCCCACCCCCGCTTTCGCATTTCCCCACTATTGTTGCATCGGTGATGAAAACTTTCTTCTAATATCCTTGAACTCTGGGGAGATACGGCAGGTTTGTACTTCCCCCGGCTTGAATATTTTCACCACGGCTTATTTTCATGCCTCCTGACCTCCTCTCACCACTGTAATATCCTGATTGAAAATGCTGTCCCAGAGACTCCTGGGAAGGAGGTAAAAAAAATAAATGTGGAATCCATTTTGTGATTGAATCTCGTCAGATTTCACCCCGCGTGGCTCAAGCGATCAGACCAAGGTTAGGCCAACAGAGAAGAAATGTGATTTGTTTTTGGTGGGATTAAAGGATAATAGGCCGTTTGGGTGAAAGGGGGATACCTAGTCAGTTGTAACACTTAATGCATTCAACTGAAATGTGTCTTCCGCATTTAACCCAACCCCTCTGAATCGGAGAGGTGCGGGGGGCTGCCATAATCGACATCCACGTTTTCGGCACCCGTGGTTAACTGCCTTGCTCAGGGGCAGAATGACAGATTTCTATCTTGTCAGCTTGGGGATTCGATCCAGCAACCTTTCAGTTACTGGCCCAATGCTCTAATCACGCCCCTGTTTAGTATGATTTGCGGAAGATGCTAAATACAGTTGAAGTCGGAAGTTTACGTTTTTCAACCACTCCACAAATTTCTTGTTAACAAACCATAGTTTTGGCAAGTCGGTTAGGACATCTACTTTGTGCCAGGTCGCAGTTGCAAATGAGAACTTGTTCTCAACTAGCCTACCTGGTTAAATAAAGGTGAAATAAATAAAAAATTGAGCATGACACAAGTAACTTTTCCAACAATTGTTTACAGACAGATTATTTCACTTATAATTCACTGTATCACAATTCCAGTGGGTCAAAAGTTTACATACATTAAGTTGACGGTGCCTTTAAACAGCTCGGAAAATTCCAGAAAATGATGTCATGGCTTTAGAAGCTTCTGATAGGCTAATTGACATAATATGAGTCAATTGGAGGTGTACCTGTGGATGTATTTCAAGGCCTACCATTAAACTCAGTGCCTCTTTGCTTGACATCATGGGAAAATCAAAAGAAATCAGCCAAGACCTCAATTTTTTTTTTATTAACCTCCACAAGTCTGGTTCATCCTTGGGAGCAATTTCCAAACGCCTGAAGGTACCACGTTCATCTGTACAAACAATAGTCCGCAAGTATATACACTAGAGGTTGGCCGATTTATGATTTTTCAATAGGTTAGGTACATTCGTGCAACGATTGTGCTTTTTTCACAAATGCGCTTTTGTTAAATCATCCCCCATTTGGCGAAGTTGGCTGTCTTTGTTAGGAAGAAATAGTCGTCACACAGTTCGCAACGAGCCAGGCGGCCCCAACTGCTGCATATACCCTGTTTCTGTTGCACAGAAAGCAAGAGAAGTGACACAATTTCCCTAGTTAAATGACATTTATGTTAGCAGGCAATATTAACTAAATATGCAGGTTTAAAAATATATACTTTTGTATTGATTTTATGAAAGGTGTTGATGTTTATGGTTAGGTACACATTGGTGCAAAGACAGTACTTTTTTAGGCTAAGTAGGCTATGATTCAATGATAAATTAACAGGCACCGCAACCATTATATGCAACGGAGGACACGCTAGATAAACTAGTAATATCGTCAACCATGTGTAGTTAACAAGTGATTATGTTAAGATTGATTGTTTTTTATAAGATACGTTTAATGCTAGCTAGCACCTTACCTTGGCTCCTTGCTGCACTCACATAACATGTAGTCAGCCTGCCACGCAGTCTCCTCGTGGAGTGCAATGTAATCGGCTATGATCGGTGTCCAAAAATGCTGATTACCGATTGTTATGAAAACTTGAAATCGGCCCTAATTAATCGGCCATTCCGATTTAATCGGTTGACCTCAAATAAACACCATGTGACCACGCAGCCGTCATACCGTGCAAATCAATCCCAGAACAACAGCAAAGGACCTTGTGAAGATGCTGGAGGAAACAGGTACAAAAGTATCTATATCCACAGTAAAACGAGTCCTATATCGACCTAACCTGAAAGGCCACTCAGCAAGGAAGAAGGCACTGCTCCAAAACTGCCATAAAAAAGCCAGACTACGGTTTGCAATTGCACATGGCGACAAAGACCATACTTTTTGGAGAAATGTCTGATGAAACAAAAATAGAACTGTTTGGCCATAATGACCATCGTTATGTTTGGAGGAAAAATGTGGAGGCTTGCAAGCCGAAGAACACCATCCCAACCGTGAAGCACGGGGGTGGCAGCATCATGTTTTGGGGGTTCTCTTCTGCAGGAGGGACTGGTGCACTTCACAAAATAGATGGCATTGTGAGGTAGGAAAATTATGTGGATATATTGAAGCAACATCTCAAGACATCAGTCAGGAAGTTAAAGCTTGGTCGCAAATGGGTCTTCCAAATGGACAATGACCCCGAGCATACTTCCAGTTCAAGTTGTGGCAAAATGGCTTAAGGACAACAAAGTCAAGGTATTGGAGTGGCCATCACAAAGCCCTGACCTCAATCTTATAGAAAATTTGTGGGCAGAACTGAAAAAGCGTGTGCGAGCAAGGAGGCCTACAAACCTGACTCAGTTACACCAGCTCTGTCAGGAGGAATGGGCCGAAATTCACCCAACTTGTTGTGGGAAGCTTGTGGAAGGCTACCCAAAACGTTTGACACAAGTTAACCAATGTAAAGGCAATGCTAACAAATGCTAATTGAGTGTATGTAAACTTCTGACCCACAGGGAATGTGACGAAATAAATAAAAGCTGAAATAAATCATTCTCTCTACTATTTTTCTGACATTTCACGTTCTTACAATAAAGTGGTGATCCTAACTGACCTAAGACGGGGAATTTTTACTCGGATTAAATGTCAGGAATTGTGAAAAACTGAGTTTAAATGTATTTGGCTAAGATGTATGTAAACTTCCGACTTCAACTGTACATGCCCGGCCTATTGGATAGATTGAGAAATGGAAATTCTGAAGGAAAAAAATGTCAGTTTACCCACCATATGCTCAATATGAATGGAATGGAAATGTTAGACTCTAAATTCAACTGATAGTGGATGAGACAATAATACATGCATATACTTTAATTAGAATGCTTCATGTGGTCTAGGTTGTTAATGTGTGTATATCTATTTTACAGTGAGCACCCCACACTTCCTCCACATCAAAGGTGTGGAGGTCAACGCCAGGCAGACCGCCACCTTCCAGTGCACAGTCAACGGTCGACCACAAGACAGCCACAACCTCTGGTTACAGGCAAGTACATTTTGATCTTAAACAGTCCTATGCGGTCATTTTAGATCCTTAATGCCACAGTGTTGGTGTCACATGAAGACAAACTGCCATTACCAGACTCCTTGTGTATGGCACATCTTCTTGAACCTTGGTTGACATCTGGACCTGAAATGAGAAGCTCTGTGTTTTACACCGTTCTCCATGACATTACTGTGGAGCGGAAGGATCCAGACCTCTACATACCTAATGAGGGCCCTACTCTGAACAGACCTCTACCTACCTAATGAGGGCCCTACTCTGAACAGACCTCTACCTACCTAATGAGGGCCCTACTCTGAACAGACCTCTACCTACCTAATGAGGGCCCTACTCTGAACAGACCTCTACCTACCTAATGAGGGCCCTACTCTGAACAGACCTCTACCTACCTCATGAGGGCCCTACTCTGAACAGACCTCTACCTACCTAATGAGGGCCCTACTCGGAACAGACCTCTACCTACACTACTGTTCAAAAGTTTAGGGTCACTTAGAAATGTCCTTGTTTTTGAAATAATAATAATTTTTTTTTTCTCTGTTTTAAAATAACATCAAATTGATCAGAAATACAGTGTAGACGTTAATGTTGTAAATGACTATTGTAGCTAGAAACTGCATATATATATATATATATATATATATATATATATATATATATATATATATTTTTTTTTTTTAATATCTACATAGGCGTACAGAGGCAAATTATCAGCAACCATCACTCCTGTGTTCCAATGGCACGTTGTGTTCGCTAATCCAAGTTTATCATTTTAAAAGGTTAATTGATCATTAGAAAACCCTTTTGCAATTATGTTAGCCCAGCTGAAAACTGTTGTTCTGATTTAAAGAAGCAATTAAACTGGCTTTTAAACTAGTTGAGTATCTGGAGCATCAGCATTTGTGGGTTCGATAACAGGCTCAAAATGGCCAGAAACAAAGACTTTCTTCTGAAACTCGTCGGTCTATTCTTGTAAAACACCAGTCTCAACGTCAACAGTGAAGAGGTGACTCTGGGATGCTAGCCTTCTAGGCAGAGTTCCTCTGACTGGTGTCTGTTCTTTTGCCCATCTTAATATTTTATTTTTGTTGGCCAGTCTGAGATATGGCTTTTTCTTTGCAACTCTGCCTAGAAGGCCAGCATCCCAGAGTCGCATCTTCACTGTTGACGTTGAGACTGGTGTTTTTCGGGTACTATTTTATGAAGCTGCCAGTTGAGGACTTGTGAGGATTATGTTTCTCAAACTAGTGTGTGTTGCTTCACAGTCCCTGCTGTTCCATAAGGTGCTTTTTTTCCTTGTTTTTTAAATCTAATTTTACTGCTTGCGTCAGTTACTTGATGTGGAATAGAGTTCCATGTAATCATGGCTCTATGTAGTACTGTGTGCCTCCCATAGTCTGTTCTGGACTTGGGGACTGTGAAGAGACCTCTGGTGGCGTGTCTTGTGGGGTATGCATGGGTGTCCGAGCTTTGTGACAGTAGTTTAGACAGACAGCTCGGTGCATTCAACATGTCAATACCTCTCATTAATTAAAGGAGTGATGAAGTCCATCTCTCCTCCACTTTCATTTACATTTACATTTAAGTCATTTAGCAGACGCTCTTATCCAGAGCGACTTACAAGTACATACATTCATACTTTTTTTTGTACTGGCCCCCCGTGGGAATTGAACCCACAACCCTGGCGTTGCAAGCGCCATGCTCTACCAACTGAGATACACGGGGCCCACACGGGGCTCAGCCAGGAGAGATTGACATGCATATTATTAATATTAGCTCTCTGTGTACATCCAAGGGCCAGCGGTGCTGCCCTGTTCTGAGCCAATTGCAATATTCCTTAGTCCTTTTTTGTGGCACCTGACCACATGACTGAACAGTAGTCAAGGTGCGACAAAATGAGGGCCTGTAGGACCTGCCTTGTTGATAGTGCTGTTAAGACAGAGCATCGCTTTATTATAGACAGACTTCTCCCCATCTTAGCTACTACTGCACCAATATGTTTTGACCATGACAGTTTTCAATCTAGTGTTTCTCTAAGCAGTTTAGTCATCTCAACTTGCTCAATTTTCACCTTATTTATTACAATATTTAGTTGAGGTTTAGAGTTTAGTGAGTGTTTTGTTCCAAATACAATGCTTTTAGTTTTAGAAATATTTAGGGCTAACTTATTCCTTGCCTTCCACTCTGAAACTATCTGCAGCTCTTTGTGGCGTGTTGCAGTCATTTCACTCGCTGTAGTAGCTGACGTGTATAGCGTTGAGTCATCCGTATACATAGAAACTCTGGCTTTACTCAGTCAGTGGCATGTCATTAGTAAAAATTGAAAAAAGCAAGAGGCCTAAACAGCTACCCTGAGGAATTCCTGATTCTAACTGGATTATATTTGATAGGCTAACATTAAAGAACACCCTCTGTGTTCTGTTAGACAAGTAACTCTTTATCCACATTATAGCAGGGGGTGTAAAGCCATAACACATACGTTTTTCCAGCAGCAGACTATGATCAATAATGTCAAAAGCTGCACTGAAGTCTAACAAGACAGCCCCACAATCTTTTTATCATCAATGTCTCTCAGCCAATCATCAGTCATTTGTGGAAGGGCTTGTTGAGTGTCCTTCCCTATAAGAATGTTGAAATTCTGTTGTCAATTGTCTTGTCATCTGCATATCACTGTGTTATCTGTAGGTTGACAGTGTGTGAGGTAGATCAGTGTGCTATCGGTAGGTTGACAGTAAATGAGGTAATCGCTCCTCTTAACGAATACCTTTCATCCTCGTTAATGCCGGAGATGAAACACTAGCATTAAGTGAAATCCCCCCCGGTGACAGTAATGAAGAAATATTCCTGACAAACAAATGGCCCCCCATCTGGTATGGGTGTGTGTGTGTTTGGTTTTGTCGGCGTGTGTGTGGTGACAGCTGTGAGGAAGCTGGGGCACAGAGAGAACACACAGCGTGGCGCTTGCTGACAGGATTCTCTGTCCCTCTCGCTCTTCAAACAGACCAGCAGACGAACACAAACATACACACAGCCTGCTGACACAACACTCCTGGTATTGCCAGAAGTTGTTTGACCCCCTCTTCCATTTTTCATGCACCACAAGAAAACATTGGGAGGACATCTCCCCTAACATAGACATCAGGAGGATATCTCCCCTAACATAGACATCAGGAGGATATCTCCCCTAACATAGACATCAGGAGGACATCTCCCCTAACATAGACATCAGGAGGATATCTCCCCTAACATAGACATCAGGAGGATATCTCCCCTAACATAGACATCAGGAGGATATCTCCCCTAACATAGACATCAGGAGGATATCTCCCCTAACATAGACATCAGGAGGACATCTCCCCTAACATAGACATCAGGAGGATATCTCCCCTAACATAGACATCAGGAGGATATCTCCCCTAACATAGACATCAGGAGGATATCTCCCCTAACATAGACATCAGGAGGATATCTCCCCTAACATAGACATCAGGAGGATATCTCCCCTAACATAGACATCAGGAGGATATCTCCCCTAACATAGACATCAGGAGGATATCTCCCCTAACATAGACATCAGGAGGATATCTCCCCTAACATAGACATCAGGAGGATATCTCCCCTAACATAGACATCAGGAGGATATCTCCCCTAACATAGACATCAGGAGGATATCTCCCCTAACATAGACATCAGGAGGATATCTCCCCTAACATAGACATCAGGAGGACATCTCCCCTAACATAGACATCAGGAGGATATCTCCCCTAACATAGACATCAGGAGGATATCTCCCCTAACATAGACATCAGGAGGATATCTCCCCTAACATAGACATCAGGAGGATATCTCCCCTAACATAGACATCAGGAGGATATCTCCCCTAACATAGACATCAGGAGGATATCTCCCCTAACATAGACATCAGGAGGATATCTCCCCTATCATAGACATCAGGAGGATATCTTCCCTATCATAAAGACAACATCAGGAGGATATCTCCCCTAACATAGACATCAGGAGGATATCTCCCCTATCATAGACGTCAGGAGGATATCTCCCCTAACATAGACATCAGGAGGATATCTCCCCTATCATAGACGTCAGGAGGATATCTCCCCTAACATAGACATCAGGAGGATATCTCCCCTAACATAGACATCAGGAGGATATCTCCCCTAACATAGACATCAGGAGGATATCTCCCCTAACATAGACATCAGGAGGACATCTCCCCTAACATAGACATCAGGAGGATATCTCCCCTAACATAGACATCAGGAGGATATCTCCCCTATCATAAAGACAACATCAGGAGGACATCTCCCCTAACATAGACATCAGGAGGATATCTCCCCTAACATAGACATCAGGAGGATATCTCCCCTATCATAAAGACAACATCAGGAGGACATCTCCCCTAACATAGACATCAGGAGGATATCTCCCCTAACATAGACATCAGGAGGATATCTCCCCTATCATAAAGACAACATCAGGAGGACATCTCCCCTAACATAGACATCAGGAGGATATCTCCCCTAACATAGACATCAGGAGGATATCTCCCCTATCATAAAGACAACATCAGGAGGACATCTCCCCTAACATAGACATCAGGAGGACATCTCCCCTAACATAGACATCAGGAGGATATCTCCCCTAACATAGACATCAGGAGGATATCTCCCCTATCATAAAGACAACATCAGGAGGACATCTCCCCTAACATAGACATCAGGAGGATATCTCCCCTAACATAGACATCAGGAGGATATCTCCCCTAACATAGACATCAGGAGGATATCTCCCCTATCATAGACATCAGGAGGATATCTCCCCTATCATAAAGACAACATCAGGAGGACATCTCCCCTAACATAGACATCAGGAGGACATCTCCCCTAACATAGACATCAGGAGGATATCTCCCCTAACATAGACATCAGGAGGATATCTCCCCTATCATAAAGACAACATCAGGAGGATATCTCCCCTAACATAGACATCAGGAGGATATCTCCCCTATCATAAAGACAACATCAGGAGGATATCTCCCCTAACATAGACATCAGGAGGATATCTCCCCTATCATAAAGACAACATCAGGAGGATATCTCCCCTAACATAGACATCGGGAGGACATCTCCCCTAACATAGACATTGGGAGGATATCTCCCCTAACATAGACATCGGGAGGACATCTCCCCTAACATAGACATCGGGAGGACATCTCCCCTAACATAGACATCGGGAGGACATCTCCCCTAACATAGACATCGGGAGGACATCTCCCCTAACATAGACATCGGGAGGACATCTCCCCTAACATAGACATCGGGAAAACATCTCCCCTAACATAGACATCGGGAGGACATCTCCCCTAACATAGACATCGGGAGGACATCTCCCCTAACATAGACATCGGGAGGACATCTCCCCTAACATAGACATCGGGAGGACATCTCCCCTAACATAGACATCGGGAGGACATCTCCCCTAACATAGACATCGGGAGGACATCTCCCCTAACATAGACATCGGGAGGACATCTCCCCTAACATAGACATCGGGAGGACATCTCCCCTAACATAGACATCGGGAGGACATCTCCCCTAACATAGACATCGGGAGGACATCTCCCCTAACATAGACATCGGGAGGATATCTCCCCTAACATAGACGTCGGGAGGAGATCTCCCCTAACATAGACATCGGGAGGATATCTCCCCTAACATAGACGTCGGGAGGATATCTCCCCTAACATAGACGTCGGGAGGATATCTCCCCTAACATAGACATCGGGAGGACATCTCCCCTAACATAGACATCAGGAGGATATCTCCCCTAACATAGACATCGGGAGGATATCTCCCCTAACATAGACGTCGGGAGGATATCTCCCCTAACATAGACATCGGGAGGATATCTCCCCTAACATAAAGAAAACAGCGGGAGGATATCTCCCCTAACATAAACGTCAGGAGGATATCACCCCTATCATAGACATCAGGAGGATATCACCCCTAACATAAAGAAAACAGCGGGAGGATATCTCCCCTAACATAGACTTTAGGAGGATATCTCCCCTAACATAAACAGCAGGAGGATATCTCCCCTAACATAGACATCAGGAGGATATCTCCCCTATCATAAAGACAACATCAGGAGGATATCTCCCCTAACATAGACATCAGGAGGATATCTCCCCTATCATAGACATCAGGAGGATATCTCCCCTAACATAAAGACAACATCAGGAGGATATCTCCCCTAACATAAAGACAACATCAGGAGGATATCTCCCCTATCATAGACATCAGGAGGATATCTCCCCTATCATAGACATCAGGAGGATATCTCCCCTATCATAAAGACAACATCAGGAGGATATCTCCCCTAACATAGACATCAGGAGGATATCTCCCCTAACATAAAGACAACATCAGGATGATTTCTCCCCTAACATAGACATCAGGAGGATATCTCCCCTAACATAAAGACAACATCAGGAGGATATCTCCCCTATCATAAAGACAACATCAGGAGGATATCTCCCCTAACATAGACATCAGGAGGATATCTCCCCTATCATAAAGACAACATCAGGAGGATATCTTCCCTATCATAAAGACAACATCAGGAGGATATCTCCCCTAACATAGACATCAGGAGGATATCTCCCCTAACATAGACATCAGGAGGATATCTCCCCTAACATAGACATCAGGAGGATATCTCCCCTATCATAAAGACAACATCAGGAGGATATCTCCCCTATCATAAAGACAACATCAGGAGGATATCTCCCCTATCATAAAGACAACATCAGGAGGATATCTCCCCTAACATAAAGACAACATCAGGAGGATATCTCCCCTAACATAGACATCAGGAGGATATCTCCCCTAACATAGACATCAGGAGGATATCTCCCCTAACATAGACATCAGGAGGATATCTCCCCTAACATAGACATCAGGAGGATATCTCCCCTAACATAGACATCAGGAGGATATCTCCCCTATCATAAAGACAACATCAGGAGGATATCTCCCCTATCATAAAGACAACATCAGGAGGATATCTCCCCTAACATAGACATCAGGAGGATATCTCCCCTAACATAAAGACAACATCAGGAGGATATCTCCCCTAACATAGACATCAGGAGGATATATCCCCTAACATAGACATCAGGAGGATATCTCCCCTATCATAAAGACAACATCAGGAGGATATCTCCCCTAACATAGACATCAGGAGGATATCTCCCCTATCATAAAGACAACATCAGGAGGATATCTCCCCTATCATAAAGACAACATCAGGAGGATATCTCCCCTAACATAAACATCAGGAGGATATCTCCCCTAACATAAACATCAGGAGGATATCTCCCCTAACATAAACATCAGGAGGATATCTCCCCTAACATAGACATCAGGAGGATATCTCCCCTATCATAAAGACAACATCAGGAGGATATCTCCCCTAACATGAACATCAGGAGGATATCTCCCCTAACATAAAGACAACATCAGGAGGATATCTCCCCTAACATAAACATAAGGAGGATATCTCCCCAAACATAAAGACAACATCAGGAGGATATCTCCCCTATCATAAAGACAACATCAGGAGGATATCTCCCCTAACATAAACATCAGGAGGATATCTCCCCTAACATAAACATCAGGAGGATATCTCCCCTAACATAAACATCAGGAGGATATCTCCCCTAACATAAAGACAACATCAGGAGGATATCTCCCCTAACATAAACATCAGGAGGATATCTCCCCTAACATAAACATCAGGAGGATATCTCCCCTAACATAGACATCGGGAGGATATCTCCCCTATCATAAAGACAACATCAGGAGGATATCTCCCCTAACATAAAGACAACATCAGGAGGATATCTCCCCTATCATAAAGACAACATCAGGAGGATATCTCCCCTAACATAGACATCAGGAGGATATCTCCCCTAACATAGACATCAGGAGGATATCTCCCCTAACATAGACATCAGGAGGATATCTCCCCTAACATAAAGACAACATCAGGAGGATATCTCCCCTAACATAGACATCAGGAGGATATCTCCCCTAACATAAAGACAACATCAGGAGGATATCTCCCCTAACATAGACATCAGGAGGATATCTCCCCTAACATAAAGACAACATCAGGAGGATATCTCCCCTATCATAAAGACAACATCAGGAGGATATCTCCCCTATCATAAAGACAACATCAGGAGGATATCTCCCCTATCATAAAGACAACATCAGGAGGATATCTCCCCTATCATAAAGACAACATCAGGAGGATATCTCCCCTAACATAGACATCAGGAGGATATCTCCCCTATCATAAAGACAACATCAGGAGGATATCTCCCCTAACATAGACATCAGGAGGATATCTCCCCTATCATAAAGACAACATCAGGAGGATATCTCCCCTATCATAAAGACAACATCAGGAGGATATCTCCCCTATCATAGACATCAGGAGGATATCTCCCCTAACATAGACATCAGGAGGATATCTCCCCTAACATAGACATCATCAGGAGGATATCTCCCCTATCATAAAGACAACATCAGGAGGATATCTCCCCTATCATAAAGACAACATCAGGAGGATATCTCCCCTATCATAGACATCAGGAGGATATCTCCCCTAACATAGACATCAGGAGGATATCTCCCCTATCATAGACATCAGGAGGATATCTCCCCTAACATAGACATCAGGAGGATATCTCCCCTATCATAAAGACAACATCAGGAGGATATCTCCCCTATCATAAAGACAACATCAGGAGGATATCTCCCCTATCATAAAGACAACATCAGGAGGATATCTCCCCTAACATAAAGACAACATCAGGAGGATATCTCCCCTAACATAGACATCAGGAGGATATCTCCCCTAACATAGACATCAGGAGGATATCTCCCCTATCATTGGAGACATTAAAACTTGTTTTTCAACCACTCCACAAATTCCTTGTTAACCAACTATAGTTTTGGCAAGTCGGTTACGACATCTACTTTGAACATGACACAAATAATTTTTCCAACAATTGTTTACAGACTGATTATTTCACTTATAATTCACTGTATCACAATTTCAGTGGGTCAGAAGTTTACATACACTAAGTAGACTGTGCCTTTTAAACAGCTTGGAAAATTCCAGAAAAGGATGTCATGGCTTTAGAAGCTTCTGATAGGCTAATTGACATAATATGAGTCAATTGGTGGTGTACCTGTGGATATATTTCAGTGCCTACTTTCAAACTCAGTGCCTCTTTGCTTGACATAATGGGAAAATCAAAAGAAATCAGCCAAGACCTCAGAAAAAAAGTTGTCGACCTCCACAAGTCTGGTTCATCCTTGGGAGGTAACACATTCATCTGTACAAACAATAGTTCGCAAGTATAAAAACCATGTGACCACGCAGCCGTCATACCGCTCAGGAAGGAGACGTATCTATATCCACAGTAAAACGAGTCCTAAATTGACGTAACCCGAAAGGCCGCTCAGCAAGGAAGAAGCCACTGCTCCAAAACTGCCATAAAAAAATCCACACTACGGTTTGCAACTGCACATGGGGACAAAGATCATACTTTTCATCAGAAATGTCTGATGAAACAAAAATAGAACTATTTGGCCATAATGACCATCGTTATGTTTGGAGGAAAAATGTGTCTTGCAAGCCGAAGAACACCATCCCAGCCGTGAAGCACAGGGGTGGCAGCCTCATGTTGTGGGGGTGTTTTGCTGCAGGAGGGACTGGTGCACTTCACAAAATAGATGGCATCATGAGAAGGGAAAATTACGTGGATATATTTAAGCAACATCTCAAGACATCAGTCGGGAAGTTAAAGCTTGGTCGCAAATGGGTCTTCCAAATGGACAGTGACCCCAAGCATACTTCCAAAGTTATGGCGAATGGCTTAAGGACAACAAAGTCAAGGTATTGGAGTGGCCATCACAAAGCCCTGACCTCAATCCTATAGAAAATTTGTGGGCAGAACTGAAAAAGCGTGTGCGAGCAATGAGGCCTACAAACCTGACTCAGTTACACCAGCTCTGTCAGGAGGAATGGGCGAAAATTCACCCATTATTGTGGGAAGCTTGTGGAAGGCTACCCGAAACGTTTGACCGAAGTTAAACAATTTAAAGGCAATGCTACCAAATACTAATTGAGTGTATATAAACTTCTGACCAACTGGGAATGTGATGAAAGAAATAAAAGCTGAAATAAATCATTCTGTCTACTATTATTCTGACATTTCACATTCTTCAAATAAAGTGGTGATCCTAACTGACCTAAGACAGGGAATTTTTACTAGGATTAAATGTCAGGAATTGTGGAAAACTGAGCTTAAATGTATTTGTCTAAGGTGTATGTAAACTTCCGATTTCAACTGTACCTTTACATGATCGTGTGTTGCTGTGTATTTTCCTACCAGGGTATCGGAGGGAGACGGGCCCCGATGAGAGAGACTAAGCCGGTGAACTCCCGCCGCTACACCGCCACGTTCGACGTGGAGAACACCACTAAGGGAGACTCTGGACGCTACCGCTGCATCGTCCACTCAAACAAGGGCGTGGGCGTGTCCAGTTATGCCGACCTGACCGTCAAACGTAAGTCATGTTCTGCTTGTGCCTCCTATATTGACTTGCCAAAAAGACCGGTAAAGTTTCCTCACAAATATGTGCTACGTCAGGGACTACTGTCTGTATGCACTGTACAGTATACTGTTCATGTTAGGGTTATCCCTATGCATACAGTATCTCTGTTTAAGAGTGAAGGAGTTATGAAATAACATTTCACTTTGACTTTTAGTCAACTATAATAGATATTTAATTTAGTTAATTTCTTCTACCAGTCCCAAATTAACCATGCTCTCAGTCACAAACCAGTCTGGCATTATATTGTATAATTTCCAATGTCAAGGCCAAGAGTGGGCCTCTCTCTCTCTCCAATCTCCATAGCTCAGGATCAGCCTCAGTGATTGGCTTCTATTGTACTCTAAATGTCTCTCTTAGGAAGTTCAGTGTGAGGGATAGCTATAATCCTGGCCTGCCAGATAGAGACCTGTCAATCACTCTTAAATAGCCTTGCGCGTGTCCACCAGCACACTCTGTCTCTGTGTGCAGCAGGAGCCAGCGGCGGCCTCACTGTGTGTCGGAGGACAATGTGTCGGAGGAGGAGGTGTGTGTGCATGTTTATTAGGTACACCACCCCGTTCATGAAAATGGTTCGCTCCTACAGACTATATAAAACAGGTAGACAGGCATCAAGGCATTGAGCTGCTGTTCGATTGAATGTTAGGATGGGCAAAACAAGTGACCTAAGCAACTTTGAGCATGGTGTGATCATCCGTGCCAGGTGCTCCGTTTCCAGTATCTCAGAAATGGCTGGCCAGTGTCTCTTGCACGACATGTGTTGGGTTTATCTAGAATGACGCGACAAACAAAAAACATCCAGTCAGCGGCAGTCCTGAAGGGGGAAAAACACCTTTTTGATGAGAGGTCGAAGGACAATGGCAAGAATCGTGCAAGCTAACAGGCAGGCCACAAACAGTGAAATAACGGTGCAGTACAGCAGTGGTGTGGAGAACGGCTTCTCGGAACGCACAACTTGTCAGGCCTTTCCACAGATGGGCTATTGCAGCAAACAACCACACCAGGTTTTACTCGTATCAGCTAAAAAGAAGAAGTGGCTCCAGTGGGTACACTATCACCAACACTGGAGAATTGAGGAGTGGAAAACCATTGCCTGGTCCGGCAAATCCCGGTTCCTGTTGCGTCATGCTGATGGCAGAGTCATTTGGCGTAAGCAGCATGAGTCCATGGCCCCATGCTGTCTGGTGTCAACAGTACAGGCTGATGGTGTAATGGTGTGGGGAATGTTTTCCTGGCACACGTTAGGTCTCTTGATAGGTCCGATGATAACAATTGAGCAATGTTTCCATGCCCCGAAGAATTCAGGCTATTCTGGAGGCAAAGGGGGGGTCCGACCCATAACTAGATGGGTGTACCTAATAAACTGGCCACTGAGTTTATGTCAGACATGTCTATGCAACTGAGCTCTGGCGTGTTGGTTGCCATAGTAAATCCCCCTCCACTTGGTTGTGTAGAGGAACGATGTACGACGGCTGCCTCCTTTTAACATGTCAAATTATGCTTCATCATTTTAAACGCCGTTACCAAAGACTCCCGTTCTTCTCACATCCCTAATTGGGGATGTATTATAACAGCAACAATCAGTTCCCTTTTATTTGTTTAAATTGAGTCGTCTACATTTTTTCATCCCGGCCGTTTGTCCCCATCTCACTGATCTAATATTTCATGTAGGAAACAGTACATTTTCATATTCACATCATGTTTATGAATTTGCCAACACCGACTCGGCCACGGTTCGTATTCACCCCTTGTTTTATTCCATCCAATTTATGAGTGTTTCGTCTAGTGAAGACGTGTGGTATCTTTGTCAGCAGAGTGCTACACAGCTCTTCTCTGTCTCTGAGTTGGTGACCCTACTGCCCTGGTCCTGTTTTCACACAGAGGAGGAGTGCTGATATAGCAGTTTAGTCTTTTAGATCATAATGAATAGGATTATATGGAGGGAGCCGATCCCAGATCTACAGGGGGGGGGGGAGCTGATCCCAGATCTACAGGGGGGGGCTGATCTCAGATCTACAGGGGGGAGGAGGAGTGCTGATATAGCAGTTTAGTCTTTTAGATCATAATGAATAGGATTATATGGAGGGAGCTGATCCCAGATCTACAGGGGGGGGAGAGCTGATCCCAGATCTACAGGGGGGGGAGAGCTGATCCCAGATCTACAGGGGGGGGGAGCTGATCTCAGATCTACAGGGGGGAGGAGGAGTGCTGATATAGCAGTTTAGTCTTTTAGATCATAATGAATAGGATTATATGGAGGGAGCCGATCCCAGATCTACAGGGGGGGGGGAGCTGATCCCAGATCTACAGAGGGGGGGGAGCTGATCCCAGATCTACAGGGGGGGGAGCTGATCTCAGATCTACAGGGGGGAGGAGGAGTGCTGATATAGCAGTTTAGTCTTTTAGATCATAATGAATAGGATTATATGGAGGGAGCCGATCCCAGATCTACAGGGGGGGGGGGAGCTGATCCCAGATCTACAGAGGGGGGGAGCTGATCCCAGATCTACAGGGGGGGGAGCTGATCTCAGATCTACAGGGGGGAGGAGGAGTGCTGATATAGCAGTTTAGTCTTTTAGATCATAATGAATAGGATTATATGGAGGGAGCCGATCCCAGATCTACAGGGGGGGGGGAGCTGTTCCCAGATCTACAGAGGGGGGGCTGATCCCAGATCTAGCCAAGGACACCGAGTACCAGGGATACTGACCCAAGGACGGTCTTTAAAGTCCCAATGCAGCCGTTTTTATATCAATATCGAATTGAGTTTTTGGGTAAAAATTAAGTACCTTACTATAATAGATTTTCATTCAAATGGGCAAAAATAGCTTTTTACCAAAACACCATTTCCCAAGCAAGAATTTAGCTAGGACTGTCTGGGAGTGGTTTGAGTGGGAGGGGGAACTGAAAACTAGCTGTTATTGGCAGAGCGGATTGGAACTCTTTTTAATTGGTTTCTATTAACCAATTTACTGCATGGTGATGTCACCATGGAAAGCCGACACTCCTGCCCATACAATCCTGCTGATTAGAAGGTCCTGTGTAGATTGTATTTTCAACCAGTAACTATCAGGAAACAACACTGATGAAATGTTTTCACACTTCTACAGTGTTGGTTTCATCAGCTGTTGTACAATATGATATAAAACTTAGGGAAAACTGAATGTTGACTGCACTGGGCCTTTAACCCTGCTGTGGTCATATAGGACTGAACCTGAGGTTAACAAGTCTGACTTGAGGCATGTAGAAGAATGACTGGGGTTATAAATGATTCACGTTGTACTGTTTAACCCCCACTTGGCCCATCAGGTCCCAGAGAGGGACATTACTATACCACTACTGCCAGTTAGAGGACATGATATGATTTGGTAGGATATATTATTCACCTGGAACTCTACCTACTGCACAGGTGTATGTTAACCCTTTAGAGACTGGTTTAGATTTGCACTTTCGGCTTTGGACATTGATCCTTTTACTTTTTGTTTGCAGTGAATGTCACTTTTTGCTCTGACTTTGGATGTAGTTCAAGGTATTGAGTCTCTTTAGATGACCTCTTTGTCAGAGCGTGGCCAGCTAGGTCACAAGGGAGGGCTTGGCATCTATCTCAGAACACTGTGCCTTAGCCATACCTAATGTGCCTGTATCAGTAGCTTAGGCATACACTGCACCCCTAGAATGAACAAAAGCTCCCTTTCTGAACAGACCTGACCTCCATATTGCACCATTTAGAAGCACTATCACTGCCTGGAGTTAGAACTACTGTTTGTGAATCTCACAGGCTTATTAGCGTACCATGTCCTCCCTCTTCACCTGGTCTTTCCAAGGTGTGCATGTGTAACAGTATAGCTTCCGTCCCTCTCCTCGCCCCTACCTGGGCTCGAACCAGGGACCCTCTGCACACATCGACAACAGCCACCCTCAAAGCATCGTTACCCATCGCTCCACAAAAGCCGCGGCCTTGCCGCAAGGGGAACAACTACTTCAAGGTCTCAGAGCGAATGACGTCACCGATTGAAACACTATCAGCGCGCACCACCGCTAACTAGCTAGCCATTTTACATCGGTTACACTCACCCCCCTTTTGACCTCCTCCTTTTCCGCAGCAACCAGTGAACCGGGTTAACAGCATCAATGCAACAGTATAGCTTCCGTCCCTCTCTTCGCCTGGGCTCGAACCAGGGACCCTCTGCGCACATCAACAACTGCCTCCCGGGCTCCGTGGTCTAAGGCACTGCATCGCAGTGCTAGCTATGCCACCAGAGATTCTGGGTTCGAGCCCAGGCTATCTCGCAGCCGGCCGCGACCGGGAGGCCCATGGGGCGGCGCACAATTGACCTAGCGTCGTCCGGGTTAGGGAGAGTTTGGTCGCCAGAAATATCCTTGTCTCATCGCACACTAGCGACTCCTGTGGCTTGCCGGGCGCAGTGCATGGTGTTTCCTCCGACATATTGGTGCGGCTGGCTTCCGGGTTGGATGTGCATTGTGTCAAGAAGCAGTGCGGCTTGGTTGGGTTGTGTTTCGGAGGACGCATGGCGCTCTATATATATATATATACTTTTTTTTTTAACTGCCTCCCACGAAGCATCGTTACCCATCGCTCCACAAAAGCTGCGGCCCATGCAGAGCAAGGGGAGCAACTACTTCATGGTCTCAGAGCGAGTGATGAACACCGATTTGAATCGCTGTTAGCGCGTACTAGCTAGACATTTGACATCGGTCACACATGGCTAGCACTGCCACACTAGCAACAACAAGCGTGCTCACAGAACATCCAACGTCTGTTTTCGAAATCCTTTCCAAATATTGAACCCTAGTCATTTCAGCACAATGCTAATGGTATGGGGAGTGGGAGTGTACATGAGCTTCCACAGCCCATGGGACAGGGACCAGTCATCTGGGGAACCGTGCGGGCTTAGAGGTTGGGTTGCATGGGATCCGACCAGCCAGTAACACTTCATTCAGCCTGTTTAGGGTAGGGCCCTGTGACCACTGGGAGGGTGTGGCTATATAAAGTCACAGCTGCTTTTAGTTTCATAGTGCCTCTCCAGTCCAGTCCACACGGCTCGCTGCTTGCTTACTCAGCGCTTATGGCTACATGCAGCCATCCAGCGCCACGGCGACAGCTGAGCGCCACGACCAACCACATGGCGACCACATGTGGACTCGCTTGCTGCCACGAGCAGGCTCTTTGAACAAGGGGCACTCTTTTATGACTTCTAAGTTGTTGAGCAAGTGGGACTTGTAGTTCAACTGTAATTATGGATGAAGTCCCTTTTATTTGTTGGGCAACGTGGTGACGATGGGGATATCCCTCCAGAATTCGGCTCAAATACTGTTTGTTTTGTTTGTACTTCAGCTGCAATTTATTACGCTTTCCTGGCCCAATGGAGCCAGCAGGATGGTCCCAAAAGTGCAAACTGCACCCCTCTAACTCTCGGCAGACTCAATCAAATGCTCAGTGTTTGTTAGAAAACAAATCCTCTCACCATACAGATTGATGTTGTCTGTAATGTCAGCCCCAGCGCATTATGCTGTTTAGTCATTACTGATGGTCGATACCCACGTGGAGGTGAAAGGGAGTGAGGCCTGACACATCACACGACACCCGTCAGTACGATATGGCTCCAACCTTTTGTTTTCCCATTCTGCTACGCGTCAGTGGTCGCGACGGATCGATTGCCGGGCCCTCCCGAAGCTGTTGAAGGACCTGATATCTTATTTATCTCTTTCTTTCTTCCCCCAACCCAAACAAAATGACATAGATGATGTGGTATCGGCTTAGCGGAGATGGAGACCCCTAGAACACCTTACAAGACCCGCCGTCTAACTCCACCGCACAGCCAGATTGAACTGTCACTTCATCTCAAAGTTAATCTGAGCTGACGATGAGGTGGCATCGCTCTCTCTGTCTCTCTCTCTGTCTCTCGCTCTGTTCTCTCGCTCTGTTCTCTCGCTCTGTTCTCTCGCTCTGTTCTCTCGCTCTGTTCTCTCGCTCTGTTCTCTCTGTGTTCTCCCTCTCTTCTCGCTCTCTCTCTGTGTTCTTTCGCTCTCTCTCTCTCTGTCTGTGTGTTCTCTCGCTCTCTCTCTCTGTGTTCTCCCTCTCTTCTCGCTCTCTCTCTGTGTTCTTTCACTCTCTCTCTCTCTCTCTATGTGTTCTCTCGCTCTCTCTCTCTCTGTGTTCTCTCTCTCTCTCTCTCTCTCTCTGTGTTCTCTCTCTCTGTGTTCTCTCTCTCTCTCTCTCTCTCTGTGTTCTCTCGCTCTCTCTCTCTCTGTGTTCTCTCTCTCTCTCTGTGTTCTTTCACTCTCTCTCTCTCTCTCTCTCTATGTGTTCTCTCGCTCTCTCTCTCTGTGTTCTCTCTCTCTCTCTCTCTCTCTGTGTTCTCTCTCTCTCTCTCTCTCTGTGTGTTCTCTCGCTCTCTCTCTCTCTGTGTGTTCTCTCGCTCTCTCTCTCTCTGTGTTCTCTCTCTCTCTCTCTCTCTCTCTCTCTGTCTCTCTCGCTCTCTCTCTCTCTCTCTCTCTCTCTGTCTTCTCTCTCTCTCTCTCTCTCTCTCTCTGTGTTCTCGCTCTCTCTCTCTCTCTCTCTCTCTCTCTCTCTCTCTCTCTCTCTCTGTGTTCTCTCTCTCTCTCTCTCTCTCTCTCTCTCTCTCTCTCTGTGTTCTCTCTCTCTCTGTGTTCTCTCTCTCTCTCTCTGTGTTCTCTCTCTCTCTCTATGTGTTCTCTCTCTCTCTCTCTCTATGTGTGTTCTCTCGCTCTCTCTCTGTGTGTTCTCTCGCTCTCTCTCTCTGTGTTCTCTCTCTCTCTCTCTCTCTCTCTCTATGTGTTCTCTCTCTCTCTCTGTGTTCTCTCGCTCTCTCTCTCTCTGTGTTCTCTTTCTCTCTCTCTCTCTGTGCTCTCTCTCTGTGCTCTCTCTCTGTGCTCTCTCTCTGTGCTCTCTCTCTGTGCTCTCTCTCTGTGCTCTCTCTCTGTGCTCTCTCTCTGTGCTCTCTCTCTGTGCTCTCTCTCTGTGCTCTCTCTCTGTGCTCGCTCTCGCTCTCTCTCGCTCTCTCTCGCTCTCTCTCGCTCTCTCTCGCTCTCTCTCGCTCTCTCTCTGTTCTCTCTGTTCTCTCTCGCTGCTTCTAGAGACAGTAAAAGGTTTTTATTTGGCATGTGAGTCTCTCCACCTGTTTGCCGTCTAACAGTTAAATCAGTCAGTACCCCAGGGATCAGGACAGCTGTCTTGACTGCTAAAGAAAGACGGTTAAATCATCTAGACAACCTTTGTTTGAGTGGTTGGTCTCTATCATCAAAATATAATGAATTGTGCATCTATACTCTATCAGGGGTTGAAATTATTTTTCAGTGATGGTTGTGGGAAAATTATAAAATCACCAGGAATTCAGCAATTTTTTGACATTTTCTAAATCTGTTCCCAAGTATTCCCAAAAATAAAAGCGTAATCAAGGTATGAAATCATTTTTATTTTAAAATACAATCTCTTTCTGGTCTTAGTTGTGGACAATTTGCAGTGTAGAAATGATTATAATCATTTTCCGGCTCCCGACCACTCGCTCCGACAAAAAACGGCACGCTGCTGAATCTAGTTGCCTAGCTACCCTTGGTCTAATGTAACAGACCTGTATTCAAATGTGTTGTCTTTGTAAAAATACCTGCGCTTGTCTGGTGTCTGCCGCAATGGGACCAATACAATAGTACCTAAAGTGCAAACCCCGCTGGCATTCCAGGCAGGCTCAATGAAAGGAAAGAAACCCTATGTAAACCCAGGTATGAAACGTATAGAGTGGTGTAAACAGGGAAAAGGGAAGAGGAAGGGGTATGAGAAGCAGGGAGGGTCCACAAGTGGGCGGCCATGACGTCTGTCTGGTCTGTCACATGCTGTGAGAGCAGCTCTGAGACTGCTGGGTAACTCCTGGGGCCACGGAGCAGACACCATCTAGTGAGAGGGAAGAGAATGGGAGAGAGGGGGGAGGGTATCAAGAGGGAGAGAGAATTTAGCTTGACCAATGCCACCACACGTCCCACAACAATAACACTAACTATTTTCAGTAGCTCCATATTGTTACCTAGTTTCCTTGGAGGGTTTCCAATAATGACACTTCCATTGACTCCAGTGTGTATAATATATCTGAAGTCTATAAAACACAGTCCAGAGTCAGACGTCAACCCCAGTGGGACACATTACAGACAGAGGTCTAGGGCCGTATTTCACACAGCGTCTCATAGTAGCAGTGAAGATCTAGGATCAGGTCCCCTTGTCCATCTCATTCATTTCAATCTAAAAGTTACAGATGGTCCTAGATCAGCACTGCTATTGAGAGACGCTTGATACATACAGCCCCTGGGCAGACATTCTGTCTTTTCCATCTCACGGAAAAGTCACACGTTATGAGGCCAGGCTGACAGGAAGACAGATGAGCCATTACTTAACCAGTAATTGGTGTTCTCACTGGTTCCAATCGATATCAGAGACCATGGTGTGTGTGTGTGTGTGTGTGTGTGTGTGTGTGTGTGTGTGTGTGTGTGTGTGTGTGTGTGTGTGTGTGTGTGTGTGTGTGTGTGTGTGTGTGTGTGTGTGTGTGTGTGTGTGTGTGTGTGTGTGTGGTTGCTTTCATACAATACATCACGATTTACAGGAGTTCTCCGGTGGGAAGAAAAACAGGACCTCGGAGCGCTTTGTCGCCTTCGGAGGTGTTTGTAGTTCACACACACACACACACACACACACACACACACACACACACACACACACACACACACACACACACACACACACCTCCGAAGGCGACAAAGCGCTCCGAGGTCCTGTTTTTCTTCCCACCGGAGAACTCCTGTAAATCGTGATGTATTGTATGAAAGCAACAGCCTAATATACTGTATATTCAGTAAACTAAAGGTGTATGTCCTCACTCCTCATATGCACTTCCTGTATAAATAACAGTGTTATAGATAACTGGAAAACTAGACTGTTCAGTCTCTCTGAGATCAAATCTTCACATTAGTCACTGATATCCAAGTCTTCTCTAGTCAGGTAGTAAATGCATCCGAGTTGCCAGACTTGGTCTCACCATGACACCTGGCTGGCCTGTCGGACAAGCTATCATCACGGTAAGTACTAACTATAGGCTAAGTCAACCCCTCGTGTATGTGTGACTCAGAAGGATTGACAGTCCCATTTGTGTGAGACACTCATCAGAGAGGGGCCACATCAAACTTCAAAGGCCAACACTGGGCTGTGTTTAGACCTAAGACGCTGACGTCACACGTCCATGGAAGTTGAGTCAATCACTCCCTAGACCCGGCACTGAAAACACCCTTATAGAGCAAAAACATTCACCCTCACAATGGACAGGAATTGGCTCATTGTCTTATTGTTGGCGATTGAACACGATAGACTGACTTTGGTACAATGGATCCTCCTCAGAGGTCTCTTCAGGAAGACAGAGAGCGCTGGGTAGAGCAGAGGGAGATTGTGGAAATGGGTCACCGGGAGAAAGAGAGCAGGACCAGTGGGAGTGATGAGTAATGGATTCAGGTTAGCTGTTCTACCGGCGAAGGTCGGGAAATTAATTGGTTTAACTCATTACCTCGGTTCGGATCTCCCCTTTTTTCACCGTGCTCTCCACCTCAGCCCGGAACTCCCGGCTTTGTGTGAGGCACCGCTACCACAATCACTTAATTGCTCCTACTTAAGATTTAAGCCGCCGATATCATGCGAACATGCATTCTATTTCTCTGCAGACTCACGTTGGGTGTAATTGAGAATTCTCTCTGTTCTGCTCTGTTTGCAGAGTGAACCTGTAGTATTTGAATAGTTTTAGTGTTTCTCTACGTTGACTGCAGGTTTAGCGCAGAGAGCTTTTTGCCATCTCTCTTGTATTGCAGAGTCAAAATTAATCATCAAGAAACAGAACAGATATTTTGCAATATAACATTGACGTTATATCAGTTCCTGGACCGTATGAATAAAAGCCCCTAGGGAATGAATATAAAGTGTCTCTGGGGATAAAAAATTATTACATCATAAAGAATTAACATTTGGTAGGTAAACTCACAGTATTTGTCCACCAATTGAAATGACTGTTTAAGACTTCTTATCTAACGGTCATCTCTTCCTCTTGTCCCCCAGAACCCCCGGTGCCCATCGCTCCGCCCCAGCTTACCGCTGTGGGCGCCACCTACCTGTGGATCCAGCTCAACGCCAACTCCATCAATGGTGACGGGCCCATCGTGGAGCGGGAGGTCGAGTACCGCACGGTGGCGGGCAGCCTCATTGACAACCAGCCCGTGGACAAGACCACGCACAAGATCGGCCACCTGGACCCTGACACAGAGTACGAGATCAGCGTTCTGCTCACCCGCCCCCTGGACGGAGGAACGGGGGCCCCAGGACCTCCCCTGAGGGCCAAGACCAAGTGTGCCGGTGAGTCCCAAGACGTGCTGGGATGCAGACGTGCGTGCACACACACACCATGGGAGTGGCAGAAGGCCCTTTTTCCATGTACAGTGATCCCTCGCCACTTCGCGGTTCACTTATCGCGGATTCGCTATTTCGCGGATTTTCAGAATGCATTTTTTATTTTTTTTGGTGCATTGTGCTCTGCATTCTGATTCGCTAAAAACTCACTCCCGCTTCTTGTATCAAAACATGCTACGAATTGTGCTATCATTTTGTCGTCTCGTGCAGTTATGTGTACGTACATAAAACAGCTTGGCAAATTTACATTAAGTTGGCCAAATTATCTTGTAATTTCGAACATCTCCTAAACCCATAATGTCGACGAAACGCTCTGAAGAGCAGTGAAACGGCCTACACGTGAGTCACTGTATTTGTATACATGTAATAGTTGCTAATTGTAAAAAAAAAAAAAAGTTTTCTATTTCGCGGATTTCACTTATCGCGGGTCATTTTCGGAACGTAACCCCCGCGATAAACGAGGGATTACTGTATATAGTACGATGTTGTACAGTTACATACTAGCGGTTACATACTAGCAGTTAGATAAACTCAGCAAAAAAATAAACGTCCTCTGACTGTCAACTGCATTTATTTTCAGCAAACGTAATATGTGTAAATATTTGTATGAACATAAGACTCAACAACTGAGACATAAACTGAACAAGTTCCACAGACATGTGACTAAAAGAAATTGAATAATGTGTCCCTGAACAAAGGGGGGGGGGTCAAAATGAAAAATAAGTCAGTATCTGGTGTGGCCACCAGCTGCATTAAGTACTGCAGTGCATATCCTCATAGACTGCACCAGATTTGCCCGTTCTTGCTGTGAGATGTTACCCCACTCTTCCACCAAAGCACCTGCAAGTTCTCGGACATTTCTGGGGGGAATGGCCCTAACCCTCACCCTCCGATCCAACAGGCCCCAGACGTGCTCAGTGGAATTGAGATCCGGGCTCTTCGCTGGCCATGGCAGAACACTGACATTCCTGTCTTGCAGGAAATCATGCACAGAACGAGCAGTATGGCTGATGGCATTGTCATGCTGGAGGGTCATGTCAGGATGAGCCTGTAGGAAGGGTACCACATGAGGGAGGAGGATGTCTTCCCTGTAACGCACAGCATTGAGATTGCCTGCAATGACAACAAGCTCAGTCCAATGACGCTGTGACACACCGTCCCAGACCATGACGGACACTCCACCTCCAAATCGATCCCGCTCCAGAGTACAGGCCTCGGTGTAGCGATCATTCCTTTGACGATAAATGCAAATCCGACCATCACCCCTGGTGAGACAAAACTGCGACTTGTCAGTGAAGAGCACTTTTTGCCAGGTCTGTCTGGTCCAGCGACGGTGGGTTTGTGCCCATAGGCAACGTTGTTGCCGGTGATGTCTGGTGTCTGTTATTACAACAGGCCTACAAGCCCTCAGTCCAGCCTCTCTCAGCCTATTGCGGACGGTCTGAGCACTGATAGTTAGATAGTTAGTAGCAGTTAGATAGTTAGTAGCAGTTAGATAGTTAGTAGCAGTTAGATAGTTAGTAGCCGTTAGATAGTTAGTAGCTGTTAGATAGATAGTAGCTGTTAGATAGATAGTAGCCGCTAGATAGTAGCCGCTAGATAGTAGCCGCTAGATAGTAGCCGCTAGATAGTAGCCGCTAGATAGATAGTAGCCGCTAGATAGATAGTAGCCGCTAGATAGATAGTAGCCGCTAGATAGATAGTAGCCGCTAGATAGTTAGTAGCCGCTAGATAGTAGCCGCTAGATAGTAGCCGCTAGATAGATAGTAGCCGCTAGATAGATAGTAGCCGCTAGATAGTTAGTAGCCGCTAGATAGTTAGTAGCCGCTAGATGGATAGTAGCCGCTATGTTGGATAGTAGCCGCTAGATAGTTAGTAGCCGCTAGATAGTTAGTAGCCGCTAGATAGTTAGTAGCCGCTAGATAGTTAGTAGCCGCCAGATAGATAGTAGCCGCTAGATAGATAGTAGCCGCTAGATAGTTAGTAGCCGTTAGATAGTTAGTGGCCGTTGGATAGATAGTGGCCGTTGGATGGATAGTGGCCGTTGGATAGTTAGTGGCCGTTGGATAGTTAGTGGCCGTTGGATAGTTAGTGGCCGTTGGATAGTTAGTGGCCGTTGGATGGATAGTGGCCGTTAGATGGATAGTGGCCGCTAGATGGATAGTGGCCGCTGGATAGTTAGTGGCCGCTAGATGGATAGTGGCCGCTAGATGGATAGTGGCCGTTAGATGGATAGTGGCCGCTAGATGGATAGTGGCCGCTGGATGGATAGTGGCCGCTGGATGGATAGTGGCCGCTAGATGGATAGTGCCCGCTAGATGGATAGTGGCCGCTAGATGGATAGTGGCCGCTAGATGGATAGTGGCCGCTAGATGGATAGTGGCCGCTAGATGGATAGTGGCCGCTAGATGGATAGTGGCCGCTAGATGGATAGTGGCCGCTAGATGGATAGTGGCCGCTAGATGGATAGTGGCCGCTAGATGGATAGTGGCCGCTGGATGGATAGTGGCCGCTGGATGGATAGTGGCCGCTGGATGGATAGTGGCCGCTGGATGGATAGTGGCCGCTAGATGGATAGTGGCCGCTAGATGGATAGTGGCCGCTAGATGGATAGTGGCCGCTAGATGGATAGTGCCCGCTAGATGGATAGTGGCCGCTAGATGGATAGTGGCCGCTGGATGGATAGTGGCCGCTAGATGGATAGTGGCCGCTAGATGGATAGTGGCCGCTAGATGGATAGTGGCCGCTGGATTGTTAGTGGCCGCTGGATTGTTAGTGGCCGCTGGATTGTTAGTGGCCGTTGGATAGTTAGTGGCCGTTGGATAGTTAGTGGCCGTTGGATAGTTAGTGGCCGTTGGATAGTTAGTGGCCGTTGGATGGATAGTAGCCGCTGGATAGTTAGTAGCCGCTGGATAGTTAGTGGCCGCTAGATGGATAGTGGCCGTTAGATGGATAGTGGCCGCTAGATGGATAGTGGCCGCCGGATAGTTAGTGGCCGCTAGATGGATAGTGGCCGCTGGATAGTTAGTGGCCGCTAGATGGATAGTGGCCGCTAGATGGATAGTGGCCGCTAGATGGATAGTGGCCGCTAGATGGATAGTGGCCGCTAGATGGATAGTGGCCGCTAGATGGATAGTGGCCGCTAGATGGATAGTGGCCGCTGGATAGTTAGTGGCCGCTAGATGGATAGTGGCCGCTAGATGGATAGTGGCCGCTAGATGGATAGTGGCCGTTAGATGGATAGTGGCCGCCGGATAGTTAGTGGCCGCCGGATGGATAGTGGCCGCCGGATGGATAGTGGCCGCCGGATGGATAGTGGCCGCCGGATGGATAGTGGCCGCCGGATGGATAGTGGCCGCCGGATGGATAGTGGCCGCCGGATGGATAGTGGCCGCCGGATGGATAGTGGCCGCCGGATGGATAGTGGCCGCCAGATGGATAGTGGCCGCTGGATGGATAGTGGCCGCCGGATGGATAGTGGCCGCCGGATGGATAGTGGCCGCCGGATGGATAGTGGCCGCCGGATGGATAGTGGCCGCCGGATGGATAGTGGCCGCCGGATGGATAGTGGCCGCCAGATGGATAGTGGCCGCCAGATGGATAGTGGCCGCCAGATGGATAGTGGCCGCCAGATGGATAGTGGCCGCTAGATGGATAGTGGCCGGCTAGATGGATAGTGGCCGCTAGATGGATAGTGGCCGCTAGATGGATAGTGGCCGCTAGATGGATAGTGGCCGGCTAGATGGATAGTGGCCGGCTAGATGGATAGTGGCCGGCTAGATGGATAGTGGCCGCTAGATGGATAGTGGCCGCTAGATGGATAGTGGCCGCTAGATGGATAGTGGCCGCTAGATGGATAGTGGCCGCTGGATGGATAGTAGATGGATAGTGGCCGCTGGATGGATAGTAGCCGCTGGATGGATAGTGGCCGCTAGATGGATAGTGGCCGCTGGATGGATAGTAGATGGATAGTGGCCGCTGGATGGATAGTAGCCGCTGGATGGATAGTGGCCGCTAGATGGATAGTGGCCGTTGGATGGATAGTGGCCGTTGGATAGTTAGTGGCCGTTGGATAGTTAGTGGCCGTTGGATAGTTAGTGGCCGTTGGATAGTTAGTGGCCGCTGGATTGTTAGTGGCCGCTGGATTGTTAGTGGCCGCTGGATAGATAGTGGCCGCTAGATGGATAGTGGCCGCTAGATGGATAGTGGCCGCTAGATGGATAGTGGCCGCTAGATGGATAGTGGCCGCTAGATGGATAGTGGCCGCTAGATGGATAGTGGCCGCTAGATGGATAGTGGCCGCTAGATGGATAGTGGCCGCTAGATGGATAGTGGCCGCTAGATGGATAGTGGCCGCTAGATGGATAGTGGCCGCTAGATGGATAGTGGCCGCTAGATGGATAGTGGCCGCTAGATGGATAGTGGCCGTTAGATGGATAGTAGCCGCTGGATAGTTAGTGGCCGCTGGATGGATAGTGGCCGCTGGATGGATAGTGGCCGCTGGATGGATAGTGGCCGCTGGATAGTTAGTGGCCGCTGGATGGTTAGTGGCCGCTAGATGGATAGTGGCCGTTAGATGGATAGTGGCCGCTGGATGGATAGTAGCCGCTAGATGGATAGTGGCCGCTAGATGGATAGTGGCCGCTAGATGGATAGTGGCCGCTAGATGGATAGTGGCCGCTAGATGGATAGTGGCCGCTAGATGGATAGTGGCCGCTGGATAGTTAGTGGCCGCTGGATAGTTAGTGGCCGCTGGATAGTTAGTGGCCGCTAGATGGATAGTGGCCGTTAGATGGATAGTGGCCGCTAGATGGATAGTGGCCGCTAGATGGATAGTGGCCGCTGGATAGTTAGTGGCCGCTGGATAGTTAGTGGCCGCTGGATAGTTAGTGGCCGCTAGATGGATAGTGGCCGCTAGATGGATAGTGGCCGCTAGATGGATAGTGGCCGCTAGATGGATAGTGGCCGCTAGATGGATAGTGGCCGCTGGATAGTTAGTGGCCGCTAGATGGATAGTGGCCGCTAGATGGATAGTGGCCGCTAGATGGATAGTGGCCGCTAGATGGATAGTGGCCGCTAGATGGATAGTGGCCGCTGGATAGTTAGTGGCCGCTAGATGGATAGTGGCCGTTAGATGGATAGTGGCCGCTAGATGGATAGTGGCCGCTAGATGGATAGTGGCCGCTAGATGGATAGTGGCCGCTAGATGGATAGTGGCCGCTAGATGGATAGTGGCCGCTGGATAGTTAGTGGCCGCTGGATAGTTAGTGGCCGCTGGATAGTTAGTGGCCGCTAGATGGATAGTGGCCGTTAGATGGATAGTGGCCGCTAGATGGATAGTGGCCGCTAGATGGATAGTGGCCGCTGGATAGTTAGTGGCCGCTGGATAGTTAGTGGCCGCTGGATAGTTAGTGGCCGCTAGATGGATAGTGGCCGCTAGATGGATAGTGGCCGCTAGATGGATAGTGGCCGCTAGATGGATAGTGGCCGCTGGATAGTTAGTGGCCGCTAGATGGATAGTGGCCGCTAGATGGATAGTGGCCGCTAGATGGATAGTGGCCGCTAGATGGATAGTGGCCGCTAGATGGATAGTGGCCGCTAGATGGATAGTGGCCGCTGGATAGTTAGTGGCCGCTAGATGGATAGTGGCCGTTAGATGGATAGTGGCCGCTAGATGGATAGTGGCCGCTAGATGGATAGTGGCCGCTAGATGGATAGTGGCCGCTGGATAGTTAGTGGCCGCTGGATAGTTAGTGGCCGCTGGATAGTTAGTGGCCGCTAGATGGATAGTGGCCGCTAGATGGATAGTGGCCGCTAGATGGATAGTGGCCGCTAGATGGATAGTGGCCGCTAGATGGATAGTGGCCGCTGGATAGTTAGTGGCCGCTAGATGGATAGTGGCCGTTAGATGGATAGTGGCCGCTAGATGGATAGTGGCCGCTAGATGGATAGTAGCCGCTGGATAGTTAGTAGCCGCTGGATAGTTAGTGGCCGCTAGATGGATAGTGGCCGCTAGATGGATAGTGGCCGCTAGATGGATAGTGGCCGCTAGATGGATAGTGGCCGCTAGATGGATAGTGGCCGCTGGATAGTTAGTAGCCGCTAGATGGATAGTGGCCGCTGGATAGTTAGTGGCCGCTGGATAGTTAGTGGCCGCTAGATGGATAGTGGCCGCTGGATAGTTAGTAGCCGCTGGATAGTTAGTGGCCGCTAGATGGATAGTGGCCGCTGGATAGTTAGTGGCCGCTGGATAGTTAGTGGCCGCTGGATAGTTAGTGGCCGCTAGATGGATAGTGGCCGCTAGATGGATAGTGGCCGCTAGATGGATAGTGGCCGCTAGATGGATAGTGGCCGCTGGATAGTTAGTAGCCGCTGGATAGTTAGTGGCCGCTAGATGGATAGTGGCCGCTAGATGGATAGTGGCCGCTAGATGGATAGTGGCCGCTAGATGGATAGTGGCCGCTGGATAGTTAGTGGCCGCTGGATAGTTAGTGGCCGTTGGATAGTTAGTGGCCGTTGGATAGTTAGTGGCCGCTGGATGGATAGTGGCCGTTGGATGGATAGTGGCCGTTGGATGGATAGTGGCCGCTGGATGGATAGTGGCCGCTAGATGGATAGTAGCCGTTAGATGGATAGTAGCCGCTGGATAGTTAGTAGCCGCTGGATAGTTAGTAGCCGCTAGATGGATAGTGCCCGCTAGATGGATAGTGCCCGCTAGATGGATAGTGGCCGCTAGATGGATAGTGGCCGCTAGATGGATAGTGGCCGCTAGATGGATAGTGGCCGCTAGATGGATAGTGGCCGCTAGATGGATAGTGGCCGCTAGATGGATAGTGGCCGCTAGATGGATAGTGGCCGCTAGATGGATAGTGGCCGCTAGATGGATAGTGGCCGCTAGATGGATAGTGGCCGCTAGATGGATAGTGGCCGCTAGATGGATAGTGGCCGCTAGATGGATAGTGGCCGCTAGATGGATAGTGGCCGCTAGATGGATAGTGGCCGCTAGATGGATAGTGGCCGCTAGATGGATAGTGGCCGCTAGATGGATAGTGGCCGCTAGATGGATAGTGGCCGTTAGATGGATAGTAGATGGATAGTAGCCGCTAGATGGATAGTAGCCGCTAGATGGATAGTAGCCGCTAGATGGATAGTGGCCGCTGGATGGATAGTGGCCGCTAGATGGATAGTAGCCGCTAGATGGATAGTAGCCGCTGGATGGATAGTGGCCGCTAGATGGATAGTAGCCGCTGGATGGATAGTAGCCGCTGGATGGATAGTAGCCGCTGGATGGATAGTAGCCGCCGGATGGATAGTAGCCGCTATGTTGGATAGTAGCCGTTAGATAGTTAGTAGCCGTTAGATAGTTAGTAGCCGCTAGATAGTTTGTAGCCGCTAGATAGTTAGTAGCCGCTAGATAGTTAGTAGCCGCTAGATAGTTAGTAGCCGCTAGATAGTTAGTAGCCGCTAGATAGATAGTAGCCGTCAGATAGATAGTAGCCGTCAGATAGATAGTAGCCGTCAGATAGATAGTAGCCGTCAGATAGATAGTAGCCGTCAGATAGATAGTAGCCGTCAGATAGATAGTAGCCGTCAGATAGATAGTAGCCGTTAGATAGTAGCCGTTAGATAGTAGCCGTTAGATAGTAGCCGTTAGATAGTAGCCGTTAGATAGTAGCCGTTAGTTAGTTGCCGTTAGTTAGTAGCCGTTAGATAGTCAGTAGCCGTTAGATAGTCAGTAGCCGTTAGATAGTCAGTAGCCGTTAGATAGTTAGTAGCTGTTAGGTAGTTAGATAGTAGCCGTTACATAGTTTGTAGCAGTGAGATAGTTAGTAGCCATTAGATCGTTAGATAGTAGCCGTTACATAGTTAGTAGCCGTTAGATAGTTATTAGCCATTAGATAGTTAGATAGTAGCCGCTAGATAGTTAGTAGCCGCTAGATAGTTAGTAGCCGCTAGATAGTTAGTAGCCGCTAGATAGTTAGTAGCCGCTAGATAGATAGTAGCCGCTAGATAGATAGTAGCCGCTAGATAGATAGTAGCCGCTAGATAGATAGTAGCCGCTAGATAGATAGTAGCCGCTAGATAGATATCAGCCGCTAGATAGATAGCAGCCGCTAGATAGTTAGTAGCCGCTAGATAGTTAGTAGCCGCTAGATAGTTAGTAGCCGCTAGATAGTTAGTAGCCGCTAGATAGTTAGTAGCCGCTAGATAGTAGCCGTTAGATAAATAGGTGCATTTAGATAGTAGCCGTTAGATAGATAGTAGCCGTTAGATAGATAGTAGCCGTTAGATAGATTACATTTACATTTAAGTCATTTAGCAGACGCTCTTATCCAGAGCGACTTACAAATTGGTGCATTCACCTTATGATATCCAGTGGAACAACCACTTTACAATAGTGCATCTAACTCTTTTAAGGGGGGGGGTTAGAAGGATTACTTTATCCTATCCTAGGTATTCCTTAAAGAGGTGGGGTTTCAGGTGTCTCCGGAAGGTGGTGATTGACTCCGCTGACCTGGCGTCGTGAGGGAGTTTGTTCCACCATTGGGGTGCCAGAGCAGCGAACAGTTTTGACTGGGCTGAGCGGGAACTGTACTTCCTCAGAGGTAGGGAGGCGAGCAGGCCAGAGGTGGATGAACGCAGTGCCCTTGTTTGGGTGTAGGGCCTGATCATAGCCTGAAGGTACGGAGGTGCCGTTCCCCTCACAGCTCCGTAGGCAAGCACCATGGTCTTGTAGCGGATGCGAGCTTCAACTGGAAGCCAGTGGAGAGAGCGGAGGAGCGGGGTGACGTGAGAGAACTTGGGAAAGTTGAACACCAGACGGGCTGCGGCGTTCTGGATGAGTTGTAGGGGTTTAATGGCACAGGCAGGGAGCCCAGCCAACAGCGAGTTGCAGTAATCCAGACGGGAGATGACAAGTGCCTGGATTAGGACCTGCGCCGCTTCCTGCGTGAGGCAGGGTCGTACTCTGCGAATGTTGTAGAGCATGAACCTACAGGAACGGGTCACCGCCTTGATGTTAGTTGAGAACGACAGGGTGTTGTCCAGGATCACGCCAAGGTTCTTAGCACTCTGGGAGGAGGACACAATGGAGTTGTCAACCGTGATGGCGAGATCATGGAACGGGCAGTCCTTCCCCGGGAGGAAGAGCAGCTCCGTCTTGCCGAGGTTCAGCTTGAGGTGGTGATCCGTCATCCACACTGATATGTCTGCCAGACATGCAGAGATGCGATTCACCACCTGGTTATCAGAGGGGGGAAAGGAGAAGATTAATTGTGTGTCGTCTGCATAGCAATGATAGGAGAGACCATGTGAGGATATGACAGAGCCAAGTGACTTGGTGTATAGCGAGAATAGGAGAGGGCCTAGAACAGAGCCCTGGGGGACACCAGTGGTGAGAGCACGTGGTGCGGAGACAGATTCTCGCCACGCCACCTGGTAGGAGCGACCTGTCAGGTAGGACGCAATCCAAGCGTGGGCCGCGCCGGAGATGCCCAGCTCGGAGAGGGTGGAGAGGAGGATCTGATGGTTCACAGTATCAAAGGCAGCCGATAGGTCTAGAAGGATGAGAGCAGAGGAGAGAGAGTTAGCTTTAGCAGTGCGGAGCGCCTCCGTGACACAGAGAAGAGCAGTCTCAGTTGAATGACTAGTCTTGAAACCTGACTGATTTGGATCAAGAAGGTCATTCTGAGAGAGATAGCAGGAGAGCTGGCCAAGGACGGCACGTTCAAGAGTTTTGGAGAGAAAAGAAAGAAGGGATACTGGTCTACTGGCCTGCTGGAGGTCATTTTGCAGGGCTCTGGCAGTGCACCTCCTTGCACAAAGGCGGAGGTAGCGGTCCTGCTGCTGGGTTGTTGCCCTCCTACGGCCTCCTCCACGTCTCCTGATGTACTGGCCTGTCTCCTGGTAGCGCCTCCATGCTCTGGACACTACGCTGACAGACACAGCAAACCTTTTTGCCACAGCTCGCATTGATGTGCCATCCTGGATGAACTGCACTACCTGAGCCACTTGTGTGGGTTGTAGACTCCGTCTCATGCTACCACTAGAGTGAGAGAACCGCCAGCATTCAAAAGTGACCAAAACATCAGCCAGGAAGCATAGGAACTGAGAAGTGGTCTGTGGTCACCACCTGCAGAATCACTCCTTTTTTGGGGGTGTCTTGCTAATTGCCTATAATTTCCACCTTTTGTCTATTCCATTTGCACAACAGCATGTGCAATTTATTGTCAATCAGTGTTGCTTCCTAAGTGGACAGTTTGATTTCACAGAAGTGTGATTGACTTGGAGTTACATTGAGTTGTTTAAGTGTTCCCTTTATTTTTTTGAGCAGTGTAGTTAGTTGCATTTAGATGGTAGCCGTTAGATGGTAGCCGTTAGATGGTAGCCGTTAGATGGTAGCCGTTAGATGGTAGCCGTTAGATGGTAGCCGTTAGATGGTAGCCGTTAGATGGTAGCCGTTAGATGGTAGCCGTTAGATGGTAGCCGTTAGATGGTAGCCGTTAGATGGTAGCCGTTAGATGGTAGCCGTTAGATGGTAGCCGTTAGATGGTAGCCGTTAGATGGTAGCCGTTAGATGGTAGCCGTTAGATGGTAGCCGTTAGATGGTAGCCGTTAGATGGTAGCCGTTAGATGGTAGCCGTTAGATGGTAGCCGTTAGATGGTAGCCGTTAGATGGTAGCCGTTAGATGGTAGCCGTTAGATGGTAGCCGTTAGATGGTAGCCGTTAGATGGTAGCCGTTAGATGGTAGCCGTTAGATGGTAGCCGTTAGATAGTAGCCGTTAGATAGTAGCATTTAGATAGTAGCCGTTAGATAGTAGCATTTAGATAGTAGCCGTTATATAGTAGCATTTAGATAGTAGCCGTTAGATAGTAGCATTTAGATAGTAGCCGTTATATAGTAGCATTTAGATAGTAGCCGTTATATAGTAGCATTTAGATAGTAGCCGTTAGATAGTAGCATTTAGATAGTAGCCGTTAGATAGTAGCATTTAGATAGTAGCCGTTAGATAGTAGCATTTAGATAGTAGCCGTTAGATAGTAGCATTTAGATAGTAGCCGTTAGATAGTAGCATTTAGATAGTTAGTAGCCGTTAGATAGTTGAATTTACATAGTTAGTTGCATTTAGATAGTAGCCGTTAGATAGGACATGGTGTAATGCACAATCTTACACTAACCAGTTGGACCCTGTCGCTATACTGTGGTGCAGTGCTTGCTTACTTATGGCTGTTCATTGACGTCTACTTGAATGGGGGTGGTGTAATATATACAGTGAGGTTCTTAGATAAAGCAAAACAGTCATGCAGTGAATTGCCTAACACTACATACTTTACATGTCATCCAATTACACATTTAAGCACACTCCCCGTAGTCACATACTACAAATTGAAATACACTTGTATTTACTGTCAAAAACTACACGGTCATACTCAACGTACTAATGTGATCCATGCGAATGTCTGAGTTACATTCTCATGGATGGATCTCACGTTCCACCCATCTGGCCTTAGGGGCTTTAACAGTCTGTCTGGCCGTCTACCCACCACACACACCACTTTATTTCCCCCTGGGCCTGGGCCTGGGTCTGGGCCTGGGTGACTACTGGGAGTGATGGAGCAGAGTAAGCCCCCTTGAATAGTGAGTCTGAATCAACAGGAAATTGAAAGGCCATGACAGAAATGTGAGAGAGCCTGTGTTGACTTCAGGAGAGGAAAGGAATTTGCTCACTGGGCACAGACATCAGTTCAACGTCTAGTTTTTTGATTTACCTTTGAGTTGTCAACTAACGTGAATTCAACATGAAATTTAGGTTCAAAGTTGGGTAAATAAATATACAAATGCTCGTATGTTACTTTTTGCAAATCCAATCAGTTTTCCGTGTTAATTCAACCTCATCACATAGATTTTTGGGGATTGAAATTAAGTGAAAACAATTTTGATCCAACCAGTTTTTTGCACAGTGGGTCCTGTCTCCGCTCTCCCTGTAGCAGGAGCTCTGTGTGACCAGTGGGTCCTGTCTCCGCTCTCCCTGTAGCAGGAGCTCTGGGTGACCAGTGGGTCCTGTCTCCGCTCTCCCTGTAGCAGGAGCTCTGGGTGACCAGTGGGTCCTGTCTCCACTCTCCCTGTAGCAGGATCTCTGGGTGACCAGTGGGTCCTGTCTCCACTCTCCCTGTAGCAGGAGCTCTGTGTGACCAGTGGGTCCTGTCTCCGCTCTCCCTGTAGCATGAGCTCTGTGTGACCAGCGCTTCACTGTAAATGCATACTGCTTGCTTTTAACACACGATATATCAGCTAACATATGCAGTATTGTCTATTATAGATCTAGACTGTCCGTCATGAACATGAGTAGTGGTGCTGGATATGTTTAGAGCTTGGTATGTGAGGCTTGGTAGGTATATATATGATTGAAATTGTATTTGTCTCTCTGTGGTTTGGTAACCGTTTGACAAGACAGCACATGTTTTCAGTGTCAGTTCTGTTGGGATTGGGGAGGAGGCATATTGCTTCCTGGCTGTGTGTGATGGAGGCGGACTGACCCAGAGAGGGGGAGGCGGACTGACACACAGAGGCGGACTGACCCAGGAATGACACGGGTTATTGATGACCCTACATTTTTCATCTCAAAATCACTCCTCTCTTGTGGAGGATGAACAGTATCTATCTGAAGGACCTGACCACCTCTGAGCTGCTATGGGTTTCAGAGGAGGGTTGTTCCCTGGCTTGTACCCCCTCTATAATCACTGTTCTCAGAGCAGTTCTGCTGTTTTTAATTGAGCTGAAGTCGCCCTGACAAAGCAGCTCAATTTCAATCAAATTACATTTTCAATCAGTGACTATTTTCATTAGAGGAATTCTGAATTGATTCTTCACTCCACACCCCCTGACCAATACCATTAGACATATCACTATTCATTATAGATTTCCATCCAAAAACAATTAGATCAGCCTCCCATTCAGATTTTCCGTTATTGTTTCCTATCCGAAAGAGCCACGTTTTATGCCTATTTTTATTCAATTCCAGTCAAACACAGTGCTACTTAATCATCAGCATCTAAGGTAGAGAAACTCCCCCGCTGTTTTCTGAGGCGTCTCACGGCTAGCTGCTCTTAACTGGAGGGGCTGCTGCTTGTTTGGAGGCTACATTAGCTGCTATCTCATTAGGTGGCTAATGCTAAATTCATTAGCGCGCTGTGTGACGTTGTTTACCCCCCATTCATCTCCTCACATAGCGCTGGGTAAGCAGAGGAGCCAGAAGTCCAGGCTGCACCTGAAGCATTGCCTTGGCGCGTACCACATACCACCAAGGGCGGGGGAGGGGGGGCTGGAGCTTCTCCTCTAATGGAGCGAAGGAAACATTAGCGCTATTCACAAGGCACCCCCGTGGGCTACAAACAAACAGCACACAATTATCCCGCTAATTAAACAGGTGCAATAGTTTGTCAACAACCTCCTCAGGAGTAAATCAATCATGGACAGACAGATTGTGTTTTGCCCAGTTTTTCAATCTTGGTCGTTACATTTACATTTAAGTCATTTAGCAGACGCTCTTATCCAGAGCGACTTACAAATTGGAAAGTTCACACATTCATCCTGGTCCCCCCGTGGGAATTGAACCCTGGTCCCCCCGTGGGAAATGAACCCACAACCCTGGCGTTGGAAGCGCCATGCTCTATCAACTGAGCCACACGGGACCATTAGCAGAGAAGAGAGATCTCTTAGTGGACTCTACCCGAAAGGGCCACGTTTTAGTGCTGGGACAGACAGGACAAGCCAAGTCATCCTAACATGCAGATGATCTTAACCGCTGAGGTGCATCTGCTGTGCTTTAGCCAATCTCATCTTTATAGGCAATTACCTCACATAGGGGTGACTGGATTTAAAATGGTGGCGAAGTAGAGCGAGTGAGAGACCTTTTAACTTGAGGAAGATGTAGAATGGGGAGAAGATGAGAGTAAACTAGATGGGGGAGAAAGGAGGAGAACATGGGAAGGAAAAAGAGGTGGGGTAAGTGCGGGTGACATGGGTCGGTGAGGTCCCGTGTGGCTCAGTTGGTAGAGCATGGTACTTGCAACGCCAGGGTTGTGGGTTCGATTCCTACGGGGGACCAGTATGAAAAAATGTATGCAGTCGCCACTGTAAGTCGCTTTAAATAAGTGTGTCTGCTAAATGACTAAAATGTAAATGTCAAAAATGAGTAGGAAGAGGAAAAAGAGGTGGGGGAAGTGTGGGTGATGGAAATTTGACAGTAAACTTTCCAAACATGCTACACAAGGTGGGATCTTTTGGTCGGTAAATGTAAATATGTGAGAAATGTCGGTGGAAATGCTTTTATGTGCAAATATTGATATAATAACCATCATGTCAAAGTACATTTGGAATCACATGGTGTTGTGTGCTCCTCCCACTACAAGTCGTCGGGAAAGCATGCAGTTTATTAGCTTACAGATGAAATAAGTTCTGATGAACTTCACAGGGGGGTGAAAGTGCACCGTATGAGCTTGATGCTACTTACCAGTAAGTATTGAAGGGTTTATTCTCGTGACATGATCATCGATGCTTGGCTGCTGTTTGACAAATAAATAATATCTTGCTCTTTTGTCCATAATGATCTCATCATGTACGCTATACCCACACTGTATCTGCCAGCTGTTGACTAGAACACAGGCAGCAAGACCAGAGTGGGCTCACTCGTTATACACATACCAGAGTGGGCTCACTCGCTGTACACATACCAGAGTGGGCTCACTCGTTATACACATACCAGAGTGGGCTCCCTCGTTGTACACATACCAGAGTGGGCTCACTCGCTGTACACATACCAGAGTGGGCTCGCTCGTTGTACACATACCAGAGTGGGCTCGCTCGTTGTACACATACCAGAGTGGGCTCGCTCGTTGTACACATACCAGAGTGGGCTCGCTCGTTATACACATACCAGAGTGGGCTCACTCGTTATACACATACCAGAGTGGGCTCACTCGTTGTACACATACCAGAGTGGGCTCACTCGCTGTACACATACCAGAGTGGGCTCACTCGTTATACACATACCAGAGTGGGCTCACTCGTTGTACACATACCAGAGTGGGCTCGCTCGCTGTACACATACCAGAGTGGGCTCGCTCGTTATACACATACCAGAGTGGGCTCACTCGTTATACACATACCAGAGTGGGCTCACTCGTTATACACATACCAGAGTGGGCTCACTCGTTATACACATACCAGAGTGGGCTCACTCGTTATACACATACCAGAGTGGGCTCACTCGTTATACACATACCAGAGTGGGCTCACTCGCTGTACACATACCAGAGTGGGCTCGCTCGCTGTACACATACCAGAGTGGGCTCCCTCGTTGTACACGTACCAGAGTGGGCTCCCTCGTTGTACACGTACCAGAGTGGGCTCGCTCGTTGTACACGTACCAGAGTGGGCTCCCTCGTTGTACACGTACCAGAGTGGGCTCCCTCGTTGTACACGTACCAGAGTGGGCTCCCTCGTTGTACACATACCAGAGTGGGCTCACTTGTTGTATTTACATTTACATTTACATTTAAGTCATTTAGCAGACGCTCTTACACATACCAGAGTGGGCTCGCTCGTTGTACACATACCAGAGTGGGCTCACTTGTTGTATTTACATTTACATTTACATTTAAGTCATTTAGCAGACGCTCTTACACATACCAGAGTGGGCTCGCTCGTTGTACACATACCAGAGTGGGCTCGCTAGCTGTACACATACCAGAGTGGGCTCACTCGTTATACACATACCAGAGTGGGCTCGCTAGCTGTACACATACCAGAGTGGGCTCGCTAGCTGTACACATACCAGAGTGGGCTCGCTAGCTGTACACATACCAGAGTGGGCTCGCTAGCTGTACACATACCAGAGTGGGCTCGCTAGCTGTACACATACCAGAGTGGGCTCGCTAGCTGTACACATACCAGAGTGGGCTCACTCGTTGTACACATACCAGAGTGGGCTCACTCGTTGTACACATACCAGAGTGGGCTCACTCGTTGTACACATACCAGAGTGGGCTCACTCGTTGTACACATACCAGAGTGGGCTCACTCGTTGTACACATACCAGAGTGGGCTCACTCGTTGTACACATACCAGAGTGGGCTCACTCGTTGTACACATACCAGAGTGGGCTCGCTAGCTGTACACATACCAGAGTGGGCTCACTAGCTGTACACATACCAGAGTGGGCTCACTAGCTATATAAAGCTAAATATTTTTGTGAGAAACACATCAGTAGAGTTGAAAATGCGATAGAGCCATTTAAGTTGTATTTTTTTATTTGGTACATGACAGTTTAACTGAAAAATTTGATAAACACATCTCTGGTGGGAAAATGTGCATATTGTTTTTATGCACATTTTAGAATATTCACATGGACATCTGTCACCAATTAGATGGAAACCTAGCTACTGAAAGGGGAATATATGAGCGATAAGACAGGCAATTGTCCTTGTAACAGTGTCGGTTAGATAGAGGAGATGCCTGATGCCTGGAGCAGACTGGGAGGTCTGTCAGGACATGCCCAGGCTAGTTCTCCTTATATCAACTACTCTGGGGTCAGGACCTAGTGCATTCAACCAACACACATACCACACAACCATGAATACCTGCATACCTGCAACTGACTAGCCCCTCTGGCTACCGCTGCCTCTGTTGACCACTTATATTCTGACGTAACTGCCGTAAAGCAAACACCGTCTGGGTTTCTTTCTGCTTTTAATGAGTTGGAGAGGATTGCTAGAACAAGCCCAATAGAAATGTCTAATTTGACATGTTGATTACTACTTAATTTATATCACGCTTGCCTCATCAATGTGCACCTGCCACCTATACAACCCTACCCCCCCCCCCCCATCAAGCCAAGATCAAAAAACTGGTGGCGGCCATGTCACCAGGCTAAGGAAATCGCCCTGAAGTTGGCTTCCTATTTAATGTTCGTAGGTGTGAGTGATGCCCCTGACCGGACTTTGTAGCACTCCAGGCTAAGTATCCTAGCTACTAGCTACTCAGGTGATCCTAATGCTTTCCATCAGCTTCCCCTCATGCTTCAACATAGACCTTCCTCCATGAGTGGCTTATTGAATTAGCAAGGTTGTCTACTCTGAGTTGAGACCCTTTTGTCAGCCTGTGGAAAATTGCATTCCTTTAGGGTTAGGGAAGGTTGTGAGGGGGGTGGTGTTGAAGTTGAAATGAGTGTGGCTTATTGTGTGATTCTCAAGGACGTGGAGCGAAGAGGATGTTTTGCAAAGAACTCTAGGAGGTTGTTTGTGTGTATTAGTGTGTGCACAGCGTACACATGTTTTCAATGTGATAAACAGGAAAGAACCTAAAGAGATTAGAAGGAACGTACATTTATGGAGGGGGAAAAAATCCCTTTTTCTCGCTTACTGCAAGTCTGTCTCTCTGCGTTAATCCACAAGCTTGTTAGGCGTTCTTAAAACAGCGCTACTCTGTGTAAACTGACAAAATTGATAACATCACCCATGCAAATTGGATCCCTCTGAATCCCACAACAATTTTCAAATATGTTTATTTTTTTCCAGTTCTCTTTTTTTATTTTTTATTTATTTAGTACGATGAATTATTTATCATGTGTCTTAGGCATTTTCTTTTTACCACAAACATTGAATTATAGATATGCGACTGGCCATCATACACCGGTTAAGACTTGAGCTCAGTGTGGGGTGTCTTTAGGATCGTCACTGGCTCAGATGATACACTGTCTAAATTGCCCTTTTCATCTCTGTGTTCTGACTGCTTCAGAAGTGCAATTCTCAGTCTCATTTCACAACCTACTGTGTGTGTGCACTGCGCATGTGTGTGTGTGCGCGTGTGTGTGTGCGCGTGTGTGTGTGTGCGCTGCATGTGTGTGCGCTGTGTGTGTGCGCGCTGCGTGTGTGTGTGTGCGCGCTGCGTGTGTGTGTGTGCACGCTGCGTGTGTGCGGAGATGCCATAGTCTCATTGTTCCATCTAATCCTTGCCAATTGGACTCTTCTGTGTGCCCTAGCTCTCTGACTTCTAAACAGCCTGGCAGCCTAGCACCAGGCAAGTACTGAGACTAAACAGCCTGGCAGCCTAGCACCAGGCAAGTACTGAGACTAAACAGCCTGGCAGCCTAGCACCAGGCAAGTACTGAGACTAAACAGCCTGGCAGCCTAGCACCAGGCAAGTACTGGCAATCCCATTTAGTACCACAAACTGGGCTTGCACCTGGGCAGGATGCAACTGAGAACAAACACACACTTACAGAACCCAATGTAAAATGAGGCTGTACCTTTTTGAAGCGGGGAGAATGTACCATGTAAACCCACGGGGATATGACCACGAATCAGGCAACAACAGATGGGGGCCATTTTGGTTCATATAGATTCAGCGAGTGTTAAAACACTGGGCCATGCTGTGAGTAGAAGAGGTCTATGTAGGGTCCACTGGAGAGTTTGACCATGGCTTCAAGTGTTCTTACTTTCCCTGACGGAGACGATCAAACAAACAGCGAGAGGGAGGGAGGGAAAGAGGGAGAAGAGATGGTTTCAGAGGACCAGAGTGTGAAAATCTGATGTGTGAATGGAGGAGGACACGAGCAGAGAGAGAGAGGAAATGGTGGAGGAACAGGAGAAGGAGTGATGTCAGATAAATAGAGAGGGAGCCAGCTGAGGGAAAGGAGATGCCAGTGTCTATTATGAGTGGGTATTAGAAAGCCCAATGGACATGGAAAACACATCTCAAAGCAGAGCGCTGGCCAGCTTTTAATACATGTTCTCTTGTCAGTTTTTTTTAAATTTGTGTCAGACGAGACGACTCTTGAGGCATGTCGCCGGCCACGCTGAAACGCTGCTGGGATTGTTGGGAAAGGGTTTTGCTCGGCCTCGTCTGTCTACCAGTGGCAAGATGCCACCATGCCTATATGTGGTCTTACATTTTAGTCCATGGAATTACTGTAGTAGGACATATGATATGTTACATATGTTAGGGTAAAATGTTCACTATCAGTGTGTCTGTCTGTCTGTCTGTCTCTGTGTGCACAGGCCCTTCTATGTGAATAGGGTTTAGGCCAGCCCTGTTGTGTTGACTGGTGGGGGGGGAGAGAGAGGAGAGTTGAAAGCCAGAATGTCCTCTGAGCTCTCTTCCAGCGAGGTGCTCCCTCACTCCCCATTCCCCTTAGGCACCACGGTCCTCTCCTCCTTTCGTCCTCCTCTCTTCCCTCTCTCTCTCGCGCTTCATTCCTTCCAGCATGCAAATTAAATCTCATATAGGCCGGCCTGACTCCCTGCCTGCCTCCCTAGAAATACACTTTTAAAAGGCATCTTGACCAATGACATCTCTGTTCCTGGGGATAATTTTTATAAATTAAGAAATAGAGAGGTATCACGTGCCTCCATCTTAAGTCCCCACTATGCAGGAGCTCACACTCTAATCAGTTCCTCCACTATTGATACCTACAGCACCAAGGAGTGTCATAAATTGTAGCTTTAAAAGTGTGTTTTTGAGATGTGTTTTGGGTGCTGATGTTCTGTGTGCCTGTGTGTGCATTCACTGCTCTAGTATCAAGGCCTGTTTGCAGTAAGGGTGCTAAGAAGAGGACATTAGAAATTGTATGAATGTGTCAGAGCCCAGAGGGGGAAAAGTGGCTGGTCAGTAGCTACCTGTCCGACCTGGCGAGCCGGAACTCTGAACAAACAGGGGGGGAGGCCCTTCACAAACCGGGTGCAGGACAAACCTGGGGGGCAGGCCCTTCACAAACCGGGGGGCAGGACAAACCGGGGGGGAGGCCCTTCACAAACCGGGGGGCAGGACAAACCGGGGGGCAGGCCCTTCACAAACCGGGGGGCAGGTCCTTCACAAACTGGGTGCAGGACCTTCACTGTCCGTTGCATTTCATTTTCCTCCATCCCCTATTGCCCCCGTTGAGGCAAAACAGATTCTTCTCTCCATGAATTTCTGTTCCCAGTTCTTTTTTCTTGATCTTTACGGGGCAGGAACAGCTGCCAGCGGAAGGCGACAGCACAGAGAGGTGTGTGTGTGTGTGTGTGGGTAGATTCATGGTGATTGAGCAAAGCGCACATCCCTCCCCAGCGTGCTACACTGACCCCAATCACCACCTAAGGGATCAGTCCAGCACTGACAGCCTGACACATGAAAAATTGCTGCTCACCGCATGACTTTATAGAACCACATACACACACTGAATCAGGCTGCTGGAAGTAGTTTCCCTTCATTGAGGTACTGTAGATGTATAGAATGCATTCTGCCATTCTGCAGCTGTTCCCCGGCCCTGTTCACATGATAACAACATTCTGCCAGTCTGCAGCTGTTCCCCGGCCCTGTTCACATGATAACAACATTCTGCCAGTCTGCAGCTGTTCCCCGGCCCTGTTCACATGATAACAACATTCTGCCAGTCTGCAGACGTTCCCCGGCCCTGTTCACATGATAACAACATTCTGCCAGTCTGCAGACGTTCCCCGGCCCTGTTCACATGATAACAACATTCTGCCAGTCTGCAGACGTTCCCCGGCCCTGTTTTTGGAAGAAAAAAAACACATTAAAATCCCACAATACACAACCATATTGACTCAGATGGCACGTTGAATTTTCTCAGCACGAGTTTCATTTGCTGATGATGCAGAAGGGAACACACACACACACACACACACACACACACACACACACACACACACACACACACACACACACACACACACACACACACACACACACACACACACACACACACACACACACACACACACACACACACACACACACACATCTACCACCAACTCTTTTGTCGTTTTCCTGCAAGATAAGCCCAAACCAGACAGATTGCTGTTAGTGCGAGCCTCCCTCCATTATTGGGTCATAAAGCAATGTGACATCTCTATTACTGTACCGACCGATCTCCCATCCCGCTCGGGTGCAAACACCGTAATCCACCCACTGATAACACCGGCAGTTGCACCCCTCATTGTGTCCCTACCATAATGCCTCGCTCGGCAGGCACAATATCCACAAGTCAGCAAACTGTTAACATCTTAGCCATTAGCGTTTCTGCCCACTGCTTATTACAGACCACACTTTGTAGAAAATAGCTATTGAATTGAGGATTGAGGGGGAAACCCTGACACATGGTCTTGGAAATGTGTCCACCGACCAGGACTGACTGTCTCTAGGTCCTTACACCTTACAGACTGTCTCCAATCAATCTGCAATGTGTTAATGGCTTCCCAAGATTGCTTTTCTCATACCAAATGTAATCAGTAACTAGTGTTTGGGACTTTAAAGGTTAGCAGTGTTCCTCCATAGGGGAGGTATCTGTTGCAGCAGTGTGGAAATATGAGAGTTCTCACCATATTCTGTAGGCACAGACTGTTACAGAAAACCAAAAATTATAGTACACCATCTCCTGTTATGAGAATCCACCTGTATCTGTCATGTGTTCCATCATAACTCACCTGGATCAGGTGACCCAATCAGGAAGTGGAGCGGTTTCTCATTTTACCGTGGCAAAATGAGAAGCCAGTTTTTACAACCGCAATGGTCCACATGTACTGTATATACACAGTAGGCAGTTTTTTTTTAAAGCCATACGTTTCATTAACGGAACAATAAAATATAGTTGTATTGTTCTTTTCACCGCAGTTTTCTCTCTGCCGCCCCGAACACAATCAGTTGGGCTTCTGAGCAGGACCTCTGTCATTTTCTGCTTGAAACATAATTTCTATGGTAATTCTCTCTCTCTCTCCCTGTCTAATCTTATTGGCCTATTGAATAGGCAATGCAATTTCCTGCTCTTTCTCCCCTTGTCTCTCCGTCTTCCTTCCATCCCCTTCACATACGTACGTGTGTAACAATGGCTGTTATACCCAACGCCCAATGAAAGCCGACAAACTCATCGTCTCAACTTTCGCCCACAGAACGTCACACCATTATCTGTCTTGATAAAACAAGCCTCTGATTTGGTCTAAAAAGAGGAACAGGAAGAAAATGGAACAGATTTGTTTTCAACAGTGTCTTCATCCATAAGGTCCCTATATACCTACAGGCATCCCTCAGTCTCTCTCATTTCAGTTCAGCCTACGTCTGTAGAGGGGCTATCACTGTTTAACCTCTAATTTACCTCTTAGTGACGGTAAAACCCAGCCTAACCCGTTGTGGAGCATTAACCATCCACCCCAGCTTATTTTTGGGAGGGCCAAGCCAAGCTGGGTTTATCCAGTCTGCCTGGTTTATAGAGTTACATTCAAATGGAATGAAGACAAAGACCCACAGCTCAGAGGAGGATGGGGGAATGGCCATATTGTTTCCCTCTCATCTACACTTGAAGGGCCTGCATTGTTTGGAAAGGCCTCGTAGGTAAGCGTTTCACGGTAAAGTCTACCTGCACCTGTATTCGGCGTATGTGACAAATAAGATTTGATTTGACATATAGCACTCCAGCCGCTTGGCAGGTGGATCTACACACTAGGAGGCCGATATTGTCTCCATTTCTCACTTGAAGCTTAAAAGAGTGTTTACCACAACAAAAACACATTTTTGTCAGGAATGGTGACGAGCACAAGGAGGTAGAGGAGTAAGGTCCCACCAGGGTTGTGTAGGTCCCACCAGGGTTGTGTAGGTCCCACCAGGGTTATGTAGGTCCCACCAGGGTTGTGTAGGTCCCACCAGGGTTGTGTAGGTCCCACCAGGGTTGTGTAGGTCCCACCAGGGTTGTGTAGCTCCCACCAGGGTTGTGTAGCTCCCACCAGGGTTGTGTAGGTCCCACCAGGGTTGTGTAGGTCCCACCAGGGTTGTGTAGGTCCCACCTGGGTTGTGTAGGTCCCACCAGGGTTGTGTAGGTCCCACCAGGGTTGTGTAGGTCCCACCAGGGTTGTGTAGGTCCCACCAGGGTTGTGTAGGTCCCACCAGGGTTGTGTAGGTCCCACCAGGGTTGTGTAGGTCCCACCAGGGTTGTTTTTTTCCCAAGCTGTGACTATGGCCAATATTTCTTACAGTAGGCTATCACCCCTGAGCATCACCCCTACACACACACGCGCGCACACACACACACAGCCTAAACTCGCCAGGCAACCCACAACGAGAGTAGAGCGGGGTAATTGGTGTGGAGAATGTGCCTTACTTATCTCCAATGAGTGAGTGTGTGTGTGTGTGTGTTTAGCCTCCTTTACGATCATTAGAAAATAGACTTATTTCTACTTATTCTAAAAGCTTTAACCCCATAGTTTGAATGGTACGGGTCCCAGTCCAGTTGTTATACCATAATGGGGCTGTTAACCCAACCTTAGTGTTGATACTCTCAAGTTTCCTGTGTTTGAAGGGGCCATTTTTCTGTCTGTTTTTTTTCTGTCATGTAAACCGTGTTCATCAAAGGAAACCTTTGGGGGAAAAACGCACTCCTCGAAACCCCTTTGAATGATGGAAATCAAATCATCTTTTGATGGTGTGTTGAAGGTGAAGGTTGATGCAAAGAGTGGGCTTGTTTGTGAGTAAGCTTTTCAGACGGTCTGATGTTTCATGCTTGGCATTTCGTGTACATGCTCCCTCTTGTGTAATTGGATAAGCAAAGGGAATGCGTTGGGAAAGGATGGACTTCAAACGATAAGACAATAAGGGGCGTGCAATCACGGATTACACCTCAAATCAATTATACATCAGCAGCTATTTTTATCATCAGTAGGACGCTGTCCTCTGGCTTGGCTGTCTGGTGAATGTGTTTGTTTGCATCTGTGTGTGTGTGAGTGAGTGAGGGGGAGCCATTTTATACGAGCTTGGAAAAGTATGAAACATTTGTATTCTTGTGTGCATACGGGAGAATGTGTGTGTGTGAAGGTGAAGATTCACCGAGGGGGCTCCAGAGCAGGGCCAAGCTCTTTGAGGAGCCGTCTAGCTCCTGGCCACAGATGCACCAGATAAGACCTGGGCTCAGAGGCCCTATTGCCCCCCACCCTCTCCCTCTCAGCAGGCTCCCTACTGCCCCCCACCCTACCCTCTCCCTCTCAGCAGGCTCCCTACTGCCCACTACCCTTTCCCTCTCAGCAGGCTCCCTACTGCCCCCTACCCTCTCCCTCTCAGCAGGCTCCCTACTGCCCCCTACCCTCTCCCTCTTCCTCTCAGCAGGCTCCCTACTGCCCCCTACCCGCTCCCTCTCAGCAGGCTCCCTACTGCCCCCTACCCTCTCCCTCTCCCTCTCAGCAGGCTCCCTACTGCCCCCCACCCTACCCTCTCCCTCTCAGCAGGCTCCCTACTGCCCACTACCCTCTCCCTCTCAGCAGGCTCCCTACTGCCCACTACCCTTTCCCTCTCAGCAGGCTCCCTACTGCCCACTACCCTTTCCCTCTCAGCAGGCTCCCTACTGCCCACTACCCTCTCCCTCTCAGCAGGCTCCCTACTGCCCCCCACCCTACCCTCTCCCTCTCAGCAGGCTCCCTACTGCCCACTACCCTTTCCCTCTCAGCAGGCTCCCTACTGCCCACTACCCTTTCCCTCTCAGCAGGCTCCCTACTGCCCACTACCCTTTCCCTCTCAGCAGGCTCCCTACTGCCCACTACCCTTTCCCTCTCAGCAGGCTCCCTACTGCCCACTACCCTCTCCCTCTCAGCAGGCTCCCTACTGCCCCCTACCCTCTCCCTCTCAGCAGGCTCCCTACTGCCCCCTACCCTACCCTCTCCCTCTCAGCAGACTCCCTACTGCCCTCCAACACACAGACAATTTCTCCACCACATGGCACACCCATTAATCACTGGCCAGTATGAAGACACACCAAAGTGTGTGTGTGCGTGCGACTCCACACGTTTGTGTTCAACAATAGAGCCATAACCCTGGTGATTGCCTGTGTGTCCTTGGCCACACCATCCATTTCCATCACCATCAGCCCATTGAGAAAGCTGGGGGTTTTCTGCCTTGGAGGATTGGTAGGAGTGAGTTGGCCCCCTGGAGTGCGCGCGCACGTGTGTGTGTGTATGCTGTCACAGTCATCTCTGGAGCTGGTTAGATCTTAAGACCATCAGCAAGCCCCCCTACACACACACACACATACACACACATACACACACACACACACACACACACACACACACTGCTCTGCCAGGGGTGTGACCTTTACAGGAAACATGGCCTCTTACTGATGAGAACAGATTTGAAACATGTCCTGTCTCGCTCTGCGGAGCCGTGTCAGGCGGAGAGGAGAAGGTGAGTGGTTGAGTGGAGCAGACGCTTCTCCATCCATCTATTCCTTCATCCCTCGATCAGTCTCTACATGTGGATTGTTAGTCCGTCATCATATCAGTGGTCGCTGCACTTCATTCAGAAAGACCGAGAACGGCTGCTAGCTGCTGCTTTTCCTTTGACTCAGACAAGCCATTTATTTCACAATCTTAGCTGATGCTTTATCTTTAGTACACGGGTATTGTTTGATACACCATGGTAGTTAGAGTTGTCTATTTTAATGAATGTATTTCTCTTTGACATGTTGTAAATGTGACATGTACTGACATGAATAATGAGTGGAGTTGCATTACACTGACATACTTTAGTGGGACGATGTAGCTAGATGTAAGAAGAGGATGTGTTCCACAACAACACGTTCATCTCGGGTGTATTCATTCTGACGATTTTTATGTTGTTGAATCAAATGGAACCAAACGAAGGAGGGACCTACCTGCATTTGTCCAATAGAAACTCTTGTTTTGCTCTGTTTGCTTCTTAAATGGTTTCTGTAGTGAGTACACCCCTGGTTAATTGTAAACTTCCCCTCCCTCTTCTCAGAGTCTGGAGCTTTTAAGGAGCAGCAGGTGTTGCGGCCACACTCCGACGCCCACCACCAACGTAGCGTTGACTCGGACATCACTAAGGATGATGGACACATAGGCTATGCAGTACACACATACACACTCCTCTCCTCATTACAGCCACCAATTGCGGCTCTAAACGATGGGGTGTACATACAGAGTGGGGTTGGAGGTTTTAGTGGCAGATGTGCCTCTGTGTCCTCCTGCCTCCATGAATGGACGACGATTGGAGGAGAGGAGGGAGTATACAGGAAAGCGTTCAGGGAGCATAATTTCGTTTTGATTGTCGGTTGTCAAAAAGCCGTCATTATTGGCTGCTTCCAGCAACTCTGAAGCAGGCTTTGATGAGGATGAAAGCCTGGTACCATTATCCAGATGGCTGTGTTGATATTGTTGAATCCTTCACTCTCTACTTCCGTCTAGCTCACTCGCTCTTTTTCAAGGGTTTTCAAAAAAATAATAAACTAGTGTAGTTTCTGTGCGCGTGTGTGTGCGCGTGCTTAGTTTCTGTGCATGTGTGTGTGCACGTGTCAGCTCGGCGAGCTACTGTGAAGTGAACAGCGCAGTAATAGAGATGAGTGACAGCGGGATCAGGACAGAGGTACTCGAATGGGCTCCCGACACCAGCATGAAACGCACTTTCAAGCAGAACACTTGTTTTATTGTGTATTATTGTTGTCTCTGATTTGATCCTGAGCCCATTTTTCTCCTGAAAAGCACTCCGTACACACAGTGTGATAGCAGCTGTTCCTCTGGTATCCTTGGGAAGAATCCGTGAAGTCTCCTCATTTCCCTCTCCGCTCGCCTGCGCTGGAGTTAAGCCACCGGAATGCTCAAACGCACCCGTGAGAATGTGTGTCGTGTGTCTGTGCAGTGGTCTGACAGCGTGTCATACATCTCGGCGGGTGTGAAAAAGAAGACCGCTGTCAATCAAACCCAGTCGGTGTTTTCCCCCTGTGTTGTACCAGAACAGCCATGAAGACCTCCTGAGGGGAGACAAACAGAAGTTTACTCACCAGTGGTAATAAAGTACAAGACTGAAGTTAATCCATGTGAATAGCTTTAAGTCTATCTATCGACGCAGATAGTTGTTGACAGTTGACGTGTTTGGCGGTTCACATATACCAAAATCCCAAAGAATTGAGGAAGTCATTTGAATCAAGGCTTGAAGTCTGCATTCGTGGTGAATGGGCTGCCTCTCTCCTGCTCACCGGAATAGGCTTGCCCCTCTCGCTCACGCACCCCCCCGTCCCCCCCCCCCCCCTCGACAGGGTAGGAGTGTGGCTGCCACAGACAATTTGTTCCCTCCCATCCGGGACTAATACCTTTATTCTCCTTCCCAGAGCACTTTGTGCATGGCAAGAGGCCTGCTTCTCCATATCACTGCCCACAGCATAGGGGAGCTCAGGTAGAAAGATGCACTATGCTCCACCATGCTAGCTCCACCATGCTAGCTCCACCATGCTAGCTTCACCATGCTAGCTCCACCATGCTAGCTCCACCATGCTAGCTCCACCATGCTAGCTCCACCATGCTAGCTTCACCATGCTATAACTACACTGCAGATATTTTTCTCTGGCTTACACACTTTATTCAGGCGTTGTTGTTTTTCAATGGAATAATTGTGACACGCCTCGTGGCACTTTGGCAGTGGCCATGTTTTAGCCCCATCATGGTTAATTGTTATCTACTTGTACAACAGGGGTTAGTTATTAGCATAGGGCAATGACATGCTAATAATTGGGAAGCGCTATATTTAAATGTCAAGTGTCAAGCCTGGGCAGGAGAAGGGGAAAGAAAAAAAAGCTGTTAATAGTTGACATCTAAATGTCAACAACAACAAAAAAGTGTGTGTATATATTATACTGCTAGGAGTGGGGAGTAAGGCCAAAGATCCTACCGACCCCAAAATACGATGAATATCAATTCTCTGGCAGCATCGTTGCTCAACCACTAGAACACCCAAGCTGATGCAAAATATGAATCTTTGAGGATAATTCCCATAGCAACTGGTGTGACGGTATTGGCCGGCAAGCCCTGCCACACACACACACATACATACATACAGGTGGATCCAAAATTACTGGCACCCCTGACTGGCAATGCACAAACAATACTTAAAAATATAAACAATATAATTATGGAGCTAAACTAAAAATACCAAGATGTGAGAAATACTGTACTTTATTCATGTTTCAATGGAACCCACCAAAATAATTGATTGATTTAATTAAAAATCAATGTCTTCCAAATCAAGGTATCACAATTATTGGCACCCTTAAATGTTATTGTAAATACCATCTACCAAAATTAAACAAGGAATTACATTCCACTTATTTAAGTGTATCTAAGTGTTAAGGAACTATATTGAGCCATTACATCACTTCCTTTTTCACTGGGGTATAAAAAAAGAGGTAACACGCATGCAATATCCCTTTGTCATCCAACACCATGAAGAAAACTGGCAGTTCAAAGGGACAGATGGTCGTAGTCCTTCATTAATCTGGTAATGGCTACAAGAAGATCCACAAACAATTGAATATACCACTGAGCACTGTCAGGGCAATTATTTAAAAATTCAAAAGATATGGAACAGTCGAAAACCTCACCGGTAGAGGACGCAAATGCATTTTGCCCCCCAGGATAGGGAGGAGGATCGTGAGGGCAGCAACAAAATCCCCAAGAATCACTGTGAAAGAATTGCAGGCCTTGGTGGCGTCTTGGGGTCACCAGGTTTAAAAAAGCACCATCAGACGCCACCTCCACAACCACAGGCTCTTTGGAAGGGTTGCCAGAAGAAAGCCCTTAATGACCCCAAGACACAGACGCAAGCGCTTGGAGTTTGCCAAACGTCATTTAAATTTTGATTGGAAGAAGGTGCTCTGGTCAGACCGTTTTGGTCAGATACAGCATCAGCATGTTTGGAGTCGAAACAGAGATGCATAAGGAGAGGCACCTCATACCCACAGTGAAATATGGTGGTGGGTCAGTGATGTTTTGGGGCTGTTTTAATTCCAGAGGTCCAGGGGCACTGGTTAAGATTGATGGCATAATGGATTCCACCAAGTATCAGGCAATTTTGGCTGGCAATCTGGTTGCCTCTGCCAGAAGGCTGGGACTTGGCCGTATGTGACTTTCCAACAAGACAATGACCCAAAACATACCTCAAGATCCACACAGAAATGGTTCTGTGACAACAAAATCTCAGTCGCCGGACCTCCATCCAATGGAAAACCTGTGGGCTGAGTTGAAGAGGGCAGTTGATAAGCGCAAACCCAAGAATGTGAAGGATCTTGAAAGGATCTGCATAGAGGAATGGTCCAAAATCCCTCCAAATGTGTTCCTTAACCTTGTCAAACATTACAGGAAAACACTCCATGCTGTTATCCTTGCCAGAGGTGGTTGCACTAAGTACTAAATGAGGAGTGCCAATAATTATGAAACCTTGATTTTGATGAAATGTATTTTGTATTAAATAATTGTATGATTTGGGTGGGTTCCATTGAAACATGAATAAAGTACAGTATTTCTCACATCTTGGTATTTTTAGTTTATCTCCATAATTATATTGTTTATATTATTTTAAGTATTGTTTGTGCATTGCCAGTCAGGGGTGCCAGTAAGTTTGGAGCCCACTGTACGTACATACATACATACACACACTCACCTATCTCTTAGTTATTGGTGTCTTGTCACAATCTGTCTTGAGCCCCATCGCCAAGCCATTACGTGGTGTCCTCCCCTCCCAGTTTGGCAGGCAAGGGGAATGTAAATGACCGTCCTCCCCTCCTCTTCTCTCCCTCTTCTTCCCATCTTCCATCTCTGGGATTTATGACAGGCTTGCCATTCAAAGATGTTCCTATCTGGAGGCTTAAGGCCAGGGTAATAGGCTTCATCCGTCTTCTCCTTCAAAGAGGAACCTTGGCCCCTGACCCGCCATTTTGTATGATTCTATGACTGAGGTGTATCAGAGGGCTCGTCGAGCTCTGGCTCTCTATGCTATTTATTTGGCTATTATATCTGGTGATTGGAGAGGATGGTTAAGGCCCTTCGTGTTAAGAACCTTTGCCTGCGTCCTGTGGGAAAGAGATACTGTGTTTATATCACCCATCCTATTCTCTCTCTCACTCACACACACACACACACACACACACACACACACACACACACACACACACCTTGTAGCCATGCTCAAACATACAATATGTTTAAGAAACCCCCCCCACACACAACGTTCCTGGTTAATATCCACAGAGTGGCTTGCGCTTCAATGCTTTCCCACCATTACCACCCCTCTCCCCTCTATTCTCTCTTGCTCTCGCTCGTTCAGCCATGACATGTTCCCCCCTCTTATTTCTCCTCAGGTTTCTCTGGCATATATGGTGTCAAAATGCGTATCGCTTCCCGAAGACGGCGGCTAATTTGAGTTCTCTGCCCGGCCAGCCATTAATTCCCTGTGCGTTTAGCAGTCCAGCAACTGTTTACACACCGAGCACAGCCTCAGTAGTTCTCCCCACAAATAGAGGGGAGGGAGGGTCTAGGCCTGTTGTCTGAGCGCTATAAGTGTAGATGTCATTTGACAAGGAGGCGGTGTGAGATTCTTTTACTTTTAACGGGGTGCGTCTTTGAAGGAGCAGGTCTTTGAAGGAGCAGTTGTTTTGTGGAAATTGCGCCAGCTATTCATGCATTTCTCTTTCTCTGAGCGAGCACAGTTTTTTTTCTTTTCTTCCACTGTATCTAGAAGATTTACAGTGGCCCTGCGATGTGTTCATCACCTGTAATCCTTTCGTGTCCGGCCTTGATAACACTGAACCGGACTATTCTCACTGCGATAAAAGGCGACTTGAAGAAAAGAGACTGTAGTTCAATACACACAGACAGTGAGAGAGAGTTATCGGCAGTAGTCAGACGGTGTGTGTGCACGCTTTCATATATTGGTGTGGCTTCATACATATTTTGAATGCAGGTGTATGCGTCTGCAGGTTTGCTTGCATGTGTGTGTGTGTGATCTTGATCTCAGTCGCCCCCCCCCCTCCCCCGTCTTGGTCTTTGATTGGTGGCCATGGAGAAGTTTGGCCCTCCTTATCTCTCTCTGCATGCAGTCTGGCCACTGGGCTATTTGTTTACCCACCATCAACAGCATAGCAACATCCGTACTACTTTCTACTGTCCCTCTGCTTCATAAGCAACACACACACACATATCCAGCAACAGATTATCTGCGTAAATAAACCGGGATTTGTCTGGTGGGAGTTTTTTTTTCTGCAGCGTGGTTAATCGATAAGGTTGTTAAGTCTTTTGACTGTGTCTCCATTAATTACAAGGCAGTGGGAGGAAGGGGGGAAGGGGGGTGGAGAAATAGAGGTAAGGGGGGGTTGGAAGTGGGAAAATCAGTGTGTTAAAAATGAATTCCAGGTATCCAGCCAGACTGTTGGGTGGGTGCATTGTGTGAAAGGAAAGAGCTTGTGAAGTTTGAATGGCAAACGGCTTCTCGGGGGAAGAGGGACACTGAAGAGATGATATCGGGCAATGGGGGAGGAGGTGTAGGGAGGGAAGGAGGTCAGTTGATTGGGTGCGTTGTCTGGCTGAGATGACACACGTTTGTGTAGCATGTGTGTGCATCACAACATCCTGGAGATGGCCTCTAGAGGAGAAATGCACATCAAGACTTTGTCCTGATAAAATAATATTTGAATATCTGCGTCCTTATAAGCCCTCTCTCTGCTGGGTTTTAATAGAAAGATACTAGCTGTCTTCGAATACTCATACTAACCTCACTATTTGTGACTTAAATTGAGTATATAGTAACCTAGTATGGATATAGTTAGTATGCCAACGTTCCGTTATGTTGTACTAAATTCGCCAAAATATGAAGTATACCAGCGAATTACAATATTTCTGTGCTTTTAGGACCCATAATGCAATTCTTCAGGAAATGGCCGTGGCTTCACATTTTCAGATTTGAAGAAAATGGCGGAAAATATGCAGCCGAAGTCCGAGCGGATACAAATTCATTGCTTTAAGTAATTAGGACAAATGTTAAGAACATGTTGGGCAATGTAATAAAGTAATGACTTTTCAAATAAGGTACCTTACACGTTATGTTGGCTGACAATTTATTAGCTGCGCTATCCTTACGAACCACATAGCATATCATTACAGCAGTTGTTGTATGTACCGTTATGTTAGCTATCTACCTAACATTAGTTGGCTACTAATACATCAAACTTGCCAGTATATTAACTATATACTATCTAACTACCCAACATTTATTGACTTGATTATTCACGTCATTAAGTGGTATAGTCGTTGTGCGTTCTCAATGGACAGTGCGTTGGTAAATTCACTCAGGCTATCTAACATTACTCCAATTTCAGAGGTATTGGAGTAATTTGTCTCGAGCGCAGAATAACTGAATTTACAAGCGCTCAACACCCAGTGAATATGACCGTGTCAGTAAGCGCCGGGCAAAAAAACTTAATTCAATTGTTGCCAGCAGCACAGTTAGTCACCAGCGCTCTGGATAACATGAAAACATCCTAACTAGCTCTGCTGGGGTGAGTAAAATGGTCAGAGTGAGGTATTCTGTCATTTGTATCTGGAAGTAGCTAGCCAACGTTAGCTTGCGTGCTTGACTGCCGTTGTAAGGTCAGAATCAACCCTACTCCTCGGCCCGAGTGTCCAGTGCGCGCTCCGAGAGCGAAACTCTGAATTTACAAACAGACAATCTGACAATGCTCTGAATTTACAAACGGACAATCTGACAATGCTCTGAATTTACAAACGGACAATCTGACAACGCTCTGAATTTACAAACAGACAATCTGACAACGCTCTGAATTTACGAAGCGCTCAGCACACTCTGAGCACTCTGGGAATCCAGATTGAATTTAAGAACATACCCGGAGTCGTATAATGTCTAGTTAGTAATTTGTGTTGCTAGCAAGAGATTGCAAAGCAACAGCATCAACTTCCGGTAGACAGGCGAAGAGCTAGTACACTCAACTGAAAGGATACCATTCGTTTACAGTATACTAAAAATGAACTAGTAGTATGTTAGTATGGGTATTCAAACGCAGCTTCTGTCTCTTTCGCTCGCCCTCTGTGTTCACTGTCTGTCTTGGGTCTATCATTCTCTCTTTCTTCTCCTGGTCAGGGGTCATCCTATAGGTCAACATGTGTTATTGTTTTCCCGCCGTCTGTTCGATGCTCTGGGAATTGTGAAGGGGCTAAATTATTGCTGTGGTCTGGACACAAGTGTAGTGTACACAGCTCTCGTTGAATAGTAATGCATTCCCAGGTATCTGGTCTGCTGGAGTTATTGATTTATGTTAGGGGGTAAGAGGCCTTTTGGCCTGTTTCCTGTCACAACTCCCTCTCACCTATCTCTCTCTTTCTTTCTCCCTCTTTTTCTCCCTCTCAACTATCTGTCCATCTCCCACTCCGTTTTGGCAATCCGTCTCTTTCTTAGCTATTTCTCAATCTCTGAGTTTATCGCTTTCTTTTATTCTTTCTAGCGACTCTGTCTGCTCTTTTCTTTTTCTTGGCTCTTTCTTCTCCCTCTTTCCCCCCCCCATTGCTTAGTCTCTCTCTCTCTCACTCACACTTTCTCCTTGTGCTCTCTCCCTCTTTGAGTAAGATTTAACTTTACGGTTATGGATATGGCATGTACTGTACATTATTATGTTTGCTTATGAAAATGCCATAGCCCGCCTGATCTCCTGTGAAGATATTCTCCCTCCACCCCTCAGTCATGCCACTCAATAACAGCTCTGTCTCCTTTTATTCCCCTCTGCCACTCATTCACAGCCTGTCACATCATCTCGTGGGCCGTGGAGACAGAGTTGTTTTTGTCCTGTTTTCTGATTGATCCTACTGTTGTTTCTCCGTCACCACCACTGTTAGTCTTTTATCTTATTCATTATTATGCGAAATGGAACAAGACGTCCTTTTGAAATTAAACTTACCCAATTTTATTTTTGCTCTCACGCTTTTCAATGGTATTTTACCAAAGTGCTCCAAGTATGCTTTCAAGTATTCAACGTTGTGCTTTCTATGCACAATCAAAACAGAAAGAAAACAGTAAGCACTCGTCTGCAGCGAGATCCAATTTCCATTGTACTCTTCCCTCCTCCGACTGACGGTTTAATGTTTCGCAGCATCAGTGGAGACTCAGAGCTCGAAAATGGAATATCATACACTACAGTTGAGGAACAATAGGAAAGTAATTCTGCTTTGAAAGTTAACACACTTGTAACCTCACTTTTGAGAAAATGGCCCTTGAATGTTTTGGTGCCAACTGAAGAGCCCTTTGTCTACACCCATTCAGCATCGTTCACACCCTCTTTAGCTTTAGCCCCACCCATCTCTTTAAAGATTTAAAGAGTAAAGGCTGGCTTATACTACGGGTGTGTTTGTAAATGTGCAGTTAGCTAACCAACCAGGTTCAATGTTAGCTAGCTAACATTAGGCTATAACTAGCAATGCAAATGGCTCTGAGATATCAATAATATTACTACACACATCATACAGGTAATATTAGCCAGCTAGCTAACAGTACATTTTAACTTGAAATGAAAACGACTTTCTGACAAAATTAAAAACATGTCATATCTGAAAATGTAGCTAGCTAGACTCTCTTACCCGTATACATGAATGGACGCTACTCCCTCTGTCTAAGGCCATGGTTGCCCTTAGTTTGAAGATGTAATCTGGAGACGGGTGTATTAAACAGCACCTTTCTGTTTGTTCGCTTTTTTGACTAAGTCTTCATATTTGCAATCAAACGCCAGAATTCTGTCTCCTTAGCTATCATACTCTAATTCCACTAACCTGTTCTCTATCTCTCGCTCGCTCTCTCTCTCTGAGAGAGAGACTTAGCCTTTGTGGTAAAGCTTTTCCCACCCTCTTGTCTTTACATTCCTGGGTTGGAATGGTTCTGGGTGGGAGGCCAGGCATAGTCCTCTTTATCCTTATAGCACAGGGATCTCACTTTCCTCTTACAGTATATCACCTTCACACGTTTCTAGAACACAGCACCCTATGTTTAAGAAAATGAATAGAGGTTCTCTGCTAGCTTATGTCTGTATTCTTGGAAAATAATCCACTGATCCTCCTTGTACCCCCCTTTTTGTTTAGGTCAATTGACACACCTAAATGGCACCCTAGTCATAGACTGTTCTCTCTGCTACCGCACGGCAAGCAGTAATGGAGCGCCAAGTCTAGGTCCAAAAGGTTTCTTAACATCTTCTACCTCCAAGCCATAAGACTCCTGAACAGCTAATCAAATGCCTACCCAGACCCCTCTTTTACGCTGCTGCTACTCTCTGTTTATAATCTATGCATAGTCACTTTAACTCTACCTACATGTACATATTATCTCAATTACCTTGACTAACCTGTACCCCCGCACATTGACTCTGTACCGGTACCCCCTGTATATAGCCTTGTTATTGTTGTTTTACTGCTACTGTTTAATTATTTTCTACTTAACTATTTTTAGCTTAACACTTTTTTCCTTTAACATCTTAAAAGCATTGTTTGTTTAGAGCTCATAAGTAAGCATTTCACTGTAAGGTTTACACCTGTTGTTTTCGGGGCATGTGACAAATACAATTTGATTTACCCAAGAAAGTGAAGGTAACTAAATTACAATTTCCCCATAGCACTCATGTCTGTCATCATGAGATGCTAGTTAATGATCATATCACCTCCACCTTACCCGACACCCTAGACTCACTGCAGTTTGCATACCGCCCCAGTAGATCCACGAATGACAGAATCACCATCGTACTGCACACTGCCCTGTCCCATCTGGACAAGAGGAATACCTATGTAAGAATGCTGTTCCTTGACTAGAGCTCAGCCTTCGAGACCATAGTACCCTCTAAGCTCTGGGCCGGATCTGAACCCTGCCCTGTGCAACTTTGTCCTGGACTGCCTGACGGGCCACCACCAGGTGGTGAAGCTCGGCAACAACACCTCCACTACGCTGATCCTCAACACAATGGTGCGTGCTCAGGCCCCCTCCTGTACTCCCTGTTCACCGATGGCCATGCACGTGTCCAACTCAATCATCAAGTTTTACAGACAACACAACAGTGGTAGGCCTGACTACCAACAACGACGAGACCCTGGCAGAGGTGAGGGACCTGGCGGAGTGGTGCCAGGAAAATAACGTCCCCTTCAAGGTCAACAAAACACAGGAGCTGATCGTGGACTTCAGGAGACCGCAGAGGGAGCACACCCCCATTCACATCGACAGGGCTACAGTGGAGAAGGTGAAAAGCTTCAAGTTCCTCAGCCTACACATCACTGACATTCTGAAATTGCCCGTCTACACAGGCAGTGTGGTGACGATGGTGCAACAGCGCGTCTTCAACCTGAAGAAATTTGGCTTGGCCCCGAAGACCCTTACAAACGTCTACAGATGCACCATTGAGAACATCCTGTGGGGCTGTATCACCGCCTGGTACGGCAATCACATCGTCCGCAACCGCAAGGCTCTCCAGAGGGTGGCGCAGTCTGCCAATAGCATCACCGGGAGCACACTGCCTGCCCTCCCGCACATCTACAGCCCCCGGTGTCACAGGAAGGCCAGGAAGATCATCAAGGAACTCAGCCACCTGAGCCATGGCCTGTTCACCCTGCTACCATCTAGAAGGCAAGGTGCATCAAAGCTGGGACCGAGAGTCTGATTGAAACTGTTTATCTCAAGGCCATCAGACTGTTAAATAGTCACCACAAGTCCACCTCCGCCCAGTACCCTGCCCTGAACTTTAGTCACTAGCCGGCTGCCACCCGGTACTCAACCCTGCACCTTAGAGACTGCTGCCCTATGTACATAGTCATGGAACACTGGTCATTTTAATGTTTGCATACTGTTTTACCCACTTCATATGTATTTACTGTATTCTAGTCAAGGCCTAGCCTATTTAACTATTGCTGTACTTATACTATTCTATCGTACATATTCTACAGATATATTATATATTATATCCATATACTGTCCATAATGTCTATACGTCTCATCATAGACATGTATGTATATTCCGTACTAATATTCAAATATTTCTTAATTCCGTTAGTTTTTTATAGTCACATGTATTGTTAGATGTTACTGAACTGTTGGAGCTAGGAATATAAGCATTTCACTACACCCGCAATAACTTCTGCTAAGTATGTGTATGCGACCAATACATTTTAATTTGATACTGTAAAAGTGAGTCCAAGCATTAAGATATCCTTTTATCCATCTATTTTGTCTGATTTATCTCTGTGATGCTTGTACAGTAGTTGGCTGCACTGTTGGATTCAGCTATATTTACAAGTTGATGACTTCAGAGACCTTTCTGAAAGTGCGGAATGTTCCGATTTTGAGTGATTTTAACGTCATAAATGTAAGTAGTGCGAGTGACTGGGGTGTCAGAATCTGATTTCTGACTGTTGAACGCCTTCACAAGTGCTTTATTACGAGACTAATTCAAATGTGCTCCGTGCCCCCTTGTTTTAAATTCCACTCCCTCGTCCCTCAGAATAGAAATATAGATAAACAAAATGGACTCTATACTTACATACATGGATATTCCTATAAACCTGTCCATGAGCTGCATGTTTTCTCAAGATGTCCTCTCAACATCAGCAGAAAGTGGGAAGAAAGTGGAAAATGTTAAACCACTGGGCATCCTTTTCTGTCATTGTTGCTCTGGCATTAAACCTCCCAGGTTTTTATCTCTGACCGAATCTTTGTCACAGACTATGTGAACATGGAAAGGATTAGAAAAGTGCAGTTAAATGGGTCCCCCCCCCCCCCCCCCCCCTTTTTTTTCCATCCAGCTTGAATTGGAGCTTGGTCTTCTCATCAGTTTATCCAGGCTAACCAAATTGCCTATCTTGTTGCTCCCCTGGTCGGAAAGCAGCATAGCCAATGTAATTCTAACTAGTGTGAGAGCGCTAACTTGATGCCGGGTTGGAAATTGATCCTATTACAGTGCTGTGTGTCTGCCCCTTCTTCACGTGGGAGAGAGTAGAGCAGGAGCTATGGCTGTCTTAATAGACCTGATGGGCAGAAAGCCTGGGGTGGCTGTCTGGACAGAAGGGGTACCACAAGGATCAGTGTTGAGACTGTTGGTCAATGTCTTCAACAGATGATCGGTTCTATATCATTCTCAAACTTATATATTAGTAGTAGAAAGGAAACACAGACTCTTTGTTTAAGTTTTAAAATTCTCCTTCAGTAATACAATTGTAGGCAGAAGGTGGTACAGAGTACAGTATATGACAGCTCTCCCCAGGTTCTGCAAAGTGTCTAAGACATCCTGTAACTTATATAGCCTCCCCAGTTCCCCTTACGCGACTTTCCCTGGCAACATTTTAATAAATCTAACCTCCCCCTGACAGCAGCAACCATATTGTCATCAATTAAAAGCTCAGATGTGGGTTTGACCAACAATTTCATCACAAGTATAGGGTCATAACAAGGTGAACGAGTCCAAGCATCTTCTGACAGGTGGCTGTTTTCATCAGGCCTGTTGCAGCCTTGTGTTCTCAGGAAACCAGTCTTATTCTCAGAACATCAGACAGCCACGGTGGGGCCCAGACAGGAGGAGTATGAGCGTAGGCGATTTCCGCCTTCTGATAGTGTCTGAAGGGCACAACCCTCAAAACAGGTGTTAACACACACACAGAGGTCTTCTGAGAGGAGACCTTAGTTTATCATAGCACAATTTATTAACCCTTAAAAAAAGTATGAGGCCTTGGTTTAACACCTTCAGGACCATTACCATTCCCTGGCAGAGTGGGGGTACCACAAGGATCAGTATTGGGACCATTACCATTCCCTGTCAGAGTGGGGGTACCACAAAGGTCAGTTTTGGGATCATTACTATTCCCAGTCAGAGTGAGGGTATCTCAAGGATCAGCCCTAGGCCCATTACTATTCCCAGTCAGACCCATGAGGCAAAGGGGTTTACACAGAGCCACAGCAGGGGGAACATATGAGTAGGTAGGGGGATTGGGATGTTGCAACTGTTTGAAGGACTCAGGATTTAGTTTTTGATGCTTGCCAACATTCTTTGCCTTTTAGATATCAAAAAGCTATATTGAAGGGGAAGAAAAAATATATATTTGGAAAATCTTTAAATATATGAAATTATATCAATGCTTTTATACATTAGTGTTAATGTTATATTTATGATAGACACATTTTCTCCCCCCTCACTTGTTCCTCTCACTACAGACCCCATGCATGGCCCCCAAACACTGGAGGTGGTGGACATCAAGTCCAAGCAGATCACAGTGCGCTGGGAGCCCTTCGGCTACAACGTGACCCGTTGCCACAGTTACAATCTGACTGTCGAGTACCGCTACCAGGCAGGCGGCAAGGAGGAGACCCGTGAGGAGGTGTGTTACGACACCCTGAGCCTGGCGCCACAGCACACCATCCGGAACCTGTCACCCTACACCAACGTCAGCGTCAAGCTGGTGCTGAGGAACCCCGAAGGCATCAAGGAGAGCATGGACGTGGACGTGCTGACCGACGAGGATGGTAAGTGGGGGAGTTTCTGTTCTAGAATAGCATATTAATCGGATGAAGCAATGGATTTGTAATCTAGATAGTATGCTAATGTGGACATTGAAACATAGCTCTAGTCAGTAGGCTTGGGCGGTATACCGTATATTCTGTATACCGGGGTATGTGGAAATAGCCACATTTTGGGGTGGTTGCTAGATTAAATTCCCGAGCTGACAAGGTAAAAATCTGTTGTTCTGCCACTGAACAAAGCAGTTAACACACTGTTACTAGGCCGTCATTTTAAATAAGAATTTGTTCTTAACTGACTTACCTAGAGAATAAAATAAATAGCCACAGGATGGTTTTTCAATACCGTCAACTATTTCTTTGAAGTTTTACAATAAATTGTAATATTTGTATCTACTTTTTAAGTACATACCTGCAGTCAACTTGTGCAATAGGTTAGGCGATAAAGCAGATTGCGTTCTTCATTTCACCTGTCACATTATTTTACATTATGAAGTTTACCATAGTTTCCCAAAACGGTTGAGCCAGTCACGTGTTTGTTTGTAAATAGCACAACTGGGAAAAAACAGCTGTGTATTGACACGGGTCACATTTTGTCTAAAAAATTAAGTCATTTTCTTTCTTCAATCGAGTAATCAGGAGGCCTCCCAAGTGGTGCAGCGGTCTTCGCAGTGTTGCGGCGTCACTACAGGCTGGGGTTCGATCCTAGGCTGTGTCATTACTGGCCGTGACCGGGAGTCCTATAGGGCGGCGCACATTTGGCCCAGCGTTGTTCGTGTAGGGGAGGGTTTGGCCGCAGGGGCTTAACTTGGCTCATCGTGCTCGAGCGACTCCTTGTGGCGGGCCGGGTGCCTGCAGGCTGACTTCGGTCGTCAGTTGAACAGTGTTTCCTCCGACACATTGGTGCGGCTGGCTTACGGGTTAATTGAGTGGGTGTTAAGAAGCGCGGTTTTGAGGGTCATGTTTCGGAAGACGCATGACTTGACCTTCTCCTCTCCCGAGCCCATTGGGGAGTTGTAGAGATGAGACAAGATCGTAGTCACGAAGTTGGGGAGAAAATAGGGGTAAAAAAGTATATTACAAAATATATAAAAAAATATAGTGATCAGGGACATGGAACTGTAGTTTTCCTTGACAGAAAATACATTAGTTCAACACTTTCTGCAGAAAATAGCTTAATTTTCATCAGATGACAACAGAAGTGCAACTTGATTTGGCTGGCAGCCACACAAGTAAATTAGCTTACAATGATAAAGTAAGCTCTTTTTTACAAAAGCGATGCATGGCCATCATATTTCTAATGTATATCATAGAAAGAATGTAGCCAGCTACATTTCCTCATGTTTTGCCTAAAATGTATCTTGAATTTTACCAGACAAAGTAGGTTGGCTACACTTAGAAAGTACCAATCAGAGCATTGAATGTTGATAGAATACCAGTTCGTGAATTCTCATCCGAGTGGAAAAGTACAACTGAACAACAAAATGTGTCTGATGCCGAGCAGAAATTACAGTAAGAAGCATTTTACATCTGCATTTACAAAATGCAGCAAGATATTTCTTATGCTTTTTATATATATTTTTTCAGCATAAAAATGTATGAATTCTGCGTTAATGCGACCCCTAAATTTAACTTGTTAGTTATCTAAGTTACTAAATTAATAAGGTGATGGAGCATCATATTGTGTAAGCTTTCTGCCGTGTTTGAGAAGTCAAAACCCTTTGGATTAGTTATCTGTACGGATGCCACTGCTGTCTTTTGATATCCTTGCATCTCGGCCCATCTGCTCTTCCCCCATCTTCTCAGAGCAAAGCAGGCAGGCCTGTTGCCCAAGCAACTCCAGTGTCCAGACAGACGCAGCGTGTATATATGCTGCTTCAGAGCCAATACTGTTCTTCCTTCAGACAAGTATGCATGAACTGATGTTGGCACAATATGGAGGGAAAGTGGGAGCAAAACGAATGAAATGTATTATTAATAAAAATGTACTCTTAATCCAGTACAAGCTAATGTATAGGATGTATAATAGAAGAGACACAATTCACAAATTCTACAGCCTTAAGTGTAAAACTAATAGTGACTCAATAATCCATGCTTTCAGGGAATGCTATAAAGTCTGGAAGTTGTGGGCGGAGCTAGAAAGTTGGCTGTCAAAGTATTACAATGTAAACGTACTTTTAATCCGTCTGTCTGCATATTTCAAGACATGGCATGTGGGGGTGTAGTGAAATACCCGATGGGCTGGACGATTCTCTTCTCATCACGCATCTTGGAAATCAATCAATCCACCATCATTAACCCAATGGAAAATCTAATGATTTATTATTTAAATATTGAAAGTGTGTGGGGTATGAGAAACAAGAAAGTGCAGTTTCGGGCCATGTAGTGGAAAGTAATGCCGTCACTGGAGATGAGTGTGTGCGATAGTGGGTCTGGCAGGTGTGATGTTGTTGTTTGCATGTGTATGTTTTGTATTGTTTATAAAATATTAAATGTATAGATATTTTTTAAATGAAATTGATTTGACCCCAACTCTGCCCTGCCAAAACATCCAACATTCAGCTTTTCAAGGCCATCGTTGGGGCCTAACCGAGAACATGAAAGCATGAAGGCACGTGTTTCAATAAGGGCCAGATACGGTAGTTATTTGAAAGCACTTACGTCGCTCTCTTTTGATACATACACCTACTTCTGCGTGTTTCCTTTTAATCGGTTTCTTCAGAGGCCATTTGTAAAGTACAATCTCACGCCGCTTTTCAAAGTGATATCAAACGTTCAAAGGATCCCAATTAAATTTATCTTCCTGATAACAAGTAGAACTTTTCCACATAGGTATAGTATGTGATTTAAGTTGAACAGCTTTTTATTTATTAATTTGCTAGAAACATGAAACCTTTGACCCCCTTATGGGTAAGAAAATGGAATGGCGCGCTTTCCTTTTAATGAACTGTTTTGCCAGCGAGTTGTACATGTAGCGAGTCTTGACCCTAATGCTAGTTGGTTTTCCTTCCGATGTCATTTACAGTGTGAGCACCCAGCACGGTGTACCTCCCAGCCACGCTGTAAACCATGATGTTTTCTCATGACTTTTAGGTCATTGAAGAAGTTGAAAGAGACAATGGCAAAACATCCAGTTTGACTAAATGTACCGTGCTGTTTCAGGACCTCACTGGGGTCTGGGAGAACGAATAGAACTGCACGACCATGACCCCCCGCCCCCCACCATTTTTGATAAAGTCACTCTATTTAATTTCCCCCTATTCCCTGTCCACCTTAGTGCCTGGCGCTGTCCCACTCCAGTCCATCCAGGGGAGCACCTTCGAGGAGAAGATCGCCCTGCGATGGCGCGAGCCCGTCCAGACCTATGGGATCATTAAGCAGTATGAGGTAAGATCATCTGGGGAAACTGCCGAGCCCAGCCGCCCATCTGGGCCCACCTTTCTGTCTTTCTTCCTCTCCCCTTTTCTCTCTCTCCCTCTTCCCTCCAACACACATCCATCTGGTCTGGCAGGAGCCGGGCGGCTTCCATTATCGAATAAATCCAACCTAATAACCTTAAGGTCTGTTAACACAATCTATTACCCACTGAACCCCCTCCGACAGCATGCCCAGCCTTGCCCAACCCCAGCCTTGCCCAACCCCAGCCTTGCCCAACCCCAGCCTTGCCCAACCCCAGCCTTGCCCTACCCCAGCCTTGCCCTACCCCAGCCTTGCCCTACCCCAGCCTTGCCCTACCCCAGCCTTGCCCTACCCCAGCCTTGCCCTACCCCAGCCTTGCCCTACCCCAGCCTTGCCCTACCCCAGCCTTGCCCTACCCCAGCCTTGCCCAACCCCAGCCTTGCCCAACCCCAGCCTTGCCCAACCCCAGCCTTGCCCAACCCCAGCCTTGCCCAACCCCAGCCTTGCCCAACCCCAGCCTTGCCCAACCCCAGCCTTGCCCAACCCCAGCCTTGCCCAACCCCAGCCTTGCCCAACCCCAGCCTTGCCCAACCCCAGCCTTGCCCAACCCCAGCCTTCCCCAGCCTAACCCAACCCACCCCAGCACTCCAGTTGCCTCCGTTCCAGCTATTATTATGAGCCGTCCTCCCCTCAACAGCCTCCACTGGATTGTAGCTAACACTGTTGAAATACAACTATAGAGTTGATCGTCAGGCTTCTGGCATAGTGATGGAATAGAAACTGGAGGCACACAGTACTTGAGTATGGTTGTCATAGGAGCGTGGGGCATACCTTAGAGTTAGACGGTGGACCATGCTGCACTTAATCTGTCTGACATCATCCAGTATTTATATAAAAGATTGCATTCTTAAGATACCCCTCATCAACAACACTGCGATGTCAAGACGGAAACATCTGGCCCTCTCCAACATTTACACAACCTACCTGAAAAGATCATATAGCTGTGTGGTTTCCTGTTATCCACAATTGTACATAAAACATTTGGTGGAAAGCACTGTACATAAAACACTTGGTGGAAAGCACTGTACATAAAACACTTGGTGGAAAGCACTGTACATAAAACACTTGGTGGAAAGCACTGTACATAAAACACTTGGTGGAAAGCACTGTACATAAAACACTTGGTGGAAAGCACTGTACATAAAACACTTGGTGGAAAGCACTGTACATGTTTATAGGCTACTCTAGTTCAACGTGTTTCTCCTATCGCAGCATTTGCCTTGCGTTTGACGTTGTAACGTTCTTCGTCGGGCGAAAGAGAGGAGGACCAAAATGCAGCGTGATAATTATCCATTTTAATCGAATACTTTAACAACGAACAAAAACAATAAACCGACAAAATGAACGAAGACGAAACAGTCCCGTAACGTGAACACAGAAACACAGAAACAGGAACAATCACCCACAACCCACAATACAAAACAGGCTACCTAAATATGGCTCCCAATCAGAGACAACGACTAACACCTGCCTCTGACTGAGAACCATATCAGGCCAAGCACATAGAAACAGACAAACTAGACATACAACATAGAATGCCCACTCATATCACACCCTGACCAAACAAAACATAGAAACAAACAACGCAAACTATGGTCAGGGCGTGACAGACGTGTCCTTCAGCTCCCCACACAATACGACGAAAAAGGGGTTTTATTGCGTTTAGAAGAG